>NW_027207685.1:0-146202 GCF_963455315.2 Globicephala melas | reverse complement strand
CAAATTCAATATCACAGAAAGTGAGAAATGGATAAAGAAGTTGTGGTACTCATGTACAATGCAGAATCACTCAGCAATGAAATCTATGTCATCAGGCCCATAGCAGCATAATATGTGGATTCAGGTACGATGATTCGAACTGAAACAAGTCACACAGAAAAAGAAACATCATAAGATATCAGTAATACACGGAATGTAAACTTGGCTACACAGGAACTGAATTACAGAACAGAACAGGGTCTCAAATTTAGAAAACAAACTTATGCTTGCTTAAGGGGAAAGGTGAGTTGGGGTGCTGCATAAAACCAGAGATTGAAATGAGCACAGATAAAGTTCCTTAAGCCAAATATGGAATAGACAAGAGCTACTCCTTGCTCAACGAAATGGACTCAACACCCCATATTAAACGCCTAAGAATGTACCTGACTAGTAAGTATCTTAAAACCTATGGATTGCTATGTCTCCAAAAGAGAATCAAGCGTGTGTACAGGGGCATAAACGCAGCAGTGATAGGATTGGAGAGGTTCGGTGAGCAAATGAAGACCCTTTGAAGTCATATTGCATGGTACCCATTCCACGGGTCTCAACTCTCCAGGTTTAAGGTATTCTTCCTTCAGCTAAAACATGCATGTGGAACCCAGAGTATGATCAACCGTGTGATCGGGACACGTGTTCAAATATGTCTCAGTTTTCCTCCCCTGGTACTCGGGTGCAACATTCCAGACGCTTTACTAACACTCTCCCCACTTGGAGAGTCAGCGCCTTTAACCTCCTGTTTGGCCCAGTTTGCAATTTCTGCGGAAGATGAACAGGAATAGGGAGAACCAATGAGAGACTAGCTGGAGGTGTCTGGACGGGCAAATTTAACTCTCATTTCCCACCAGGAAGAGGAAATAACCAAAGGCTCAGCGTGCCGTGCCGGAACCAGATTAAGGCCTGAAGCCATCCTGTGGTGTTGCGGCCAGCTCACAAGAAAGCGAGTTGAAGAAAGGAGCTCAGGGGCACTGTAATTCACAAAACTGTAGAGTTATAAATGACAACTATCGTCCAAAAATATACTGAAGTAAGGCTGCCAAGAGGACTTGAAAGCGGGGCAGAATTGCAGGAAACCGATTTCAGGAGGTAGACTGGAACTGCATTTCAAGCATAGGAAAAGAGACAGAACGTCCACAATGATGCACTTGGCCAAAAAGGGCGTATGCGTTTTTTCCTGAATATATTCAGGAAAAAACGCATACGCCCTTTTTGGCCAACCAAGCAAGCTTGCAAAGGAAATCTGCACTACAATGAAGTCTCACTTCCCCCCGGTCAAAAGGGCCATCTGAAAAAAGTGTAAAATCCAGAAAGGCAGGACAGGCCATGGAGAACTGGGAGCCTTGTTATGCTGATGGGCGGGATGTAAATTGCCAACAGCCACTCGGGAGAAGTGTATGGGGTTTCCTGAAACATCTAAAAAACAAAGCAACAGAGCCTAGGGCACTTCCACTTATGGTCTTATAGCTTAGGGAAATTAAAATCAAAAAGACACAGCCACCCCAAAGTTTGAGACGCCTCTGTTTACAAGAACCTCGTTTACAGTACAAGTTCCATATCACAGAAAGTGAAAATGGATAAAGAAGTTGTGGTATTTACTTACAAAGCAATATCACTCAGCAATGAAATCTATGTCATCAGGCCCTTAGCAGCACAATGAGTGGATTCAGGTATGATGATTCTAACTGAAATAAGTCACACAGAAAAAGAAACATCCTAAGATATCACTAATACAAGGAATGTAAACTTGGCTACACAGGAACTGAATTACAGAACAGAACAGGGTCTCAAATTTAGAAAACCAACTTATGCTTGCTTAAGGGGAAAGGTGAGTTGGGGTGCTGCATAAAACCAGAGATTGAAATGAGCACAGATAAAGTTCCTTAAGCCAAATATGGAATAGACAAGAGCTACTCCTTGCTCAACGAAATGGACTCAACACCGCATATTAAACGCCTAAGAATGTACCTGACTAGTAAGTATCTTAAAACCTATGGATTGCTATGTCTCCGAAAGAGAATCAAGCATGTGTACAGGGGCATAAAGGCAGCAGTGATAGGATTGGAGAGGTTCGGTGAGCAAATGAAGACCCTTTGAAGTCATATTGCATGGTACCGATTCCACGGGTTTCAACTACCCAGGTTTAAGGTATCCTTCCTTCAGCTAAAATATGCATGTGGAACCTAGAGTATGATCAACCATGTGATCGGGAGACGTGTTCATATATGTCTCAGTTTTCGTACCCTGGTACTCGGGTGCAACATTCCAGACGCTTTACTAACACCCTCCCGACTTGGAGAGTCAGTCCCTTTAACCTCGTGTTTGGCCCAGTTTGCAATTTCTGCGGAAGATGAACAGGAATAGCGAGAACCAATGAGAGACTAGCTGGAGGTGTCTGGACGGGCAAATTTAACTCTCATTTCCCACCAGGAAGAGGAAATAACCAAAGGCTCAGCGAGCCGTGCCGGAACCAGATTAGGGGCTGAAGCCATCCAGCGGTGTTACGGCCAGGTCACAAGAAAGCGAGATGAAGAAAGGAGCTCAGGGGCAATGTAATTCACAAACCTGCAGAGTTATAAATGACAGCTATCGTCCAAAAATATACTGAAGTAAGGCTGCCAAGAGGACTTGAAAGCAGGGCAGAATTGCAGGAAACTGATTTCAGGAGGTAGACTGGAATTGCATTGAAAGCATAGGAAAAGAGGCAGAACGTCCACAATGATGCACTTGGCCAAAAAGGGCGTATGCGTTTTTTCCTGAATATATTCAGGAAAAAACACATACGCCCTTTTTGGCCAACCAAGCAAACTTGCAAAGGAAATCTGCACTACAATGAAGTCTCACTTCCCCCCGGTCAAAAGGGCCATCTGAGAAAAGTGTAAAATCCAGAAAGGCAGGAAGGGCCATGGAGAACTGGGAGCCTTGTTATGCTGATGGACGGGATGTAAATTGCCAACAGACACTCGGGATAAGTGTATGGTGTTTCCTGAAACATCTAATAAACAAAGCAACAGAGCCTAGGGCACTTCCACTTATGGTCCTATAGCTTAGGGAAATTAAAATCAAAAAGACACAGCCACCCCAAAGTTTGGGACGCCTCTGTTTACAAGAACCTCGTTTACAGTACAAGTTCAATATCACAGAAAGTGAAAAATGGATAAAGAACTTGTGGTACTTACGTACAATGCAGTATCACTCAGCAATGAAATCTATGTCATCAGGCCCGTAGCAGCATAATGAGTGGATTCAGGTACGATGATTCTAACTGAAATAAGTCACACAGAAAAAGAAACATCATAAGATAACACTAATACACGGAATGTAAACTTGGCTACACAGGAACTGAATTACAGAACAGAACAGGGTCTCAAATTTAGAAAACCAACTTATGCTTGCTTAAGGGTAAAGGTGAGTTGGGGTGCTGCATAAAACCAGAGATTGAAATGAGCACAGATAAAGTTCCTTAAGCCAAATATGGAATAGACAAGAGCTACTCCTTGCTCAACGAAATGGACTCAACACCGCATATTAAACGCCTAAGAATGTACCTGACTAGTAAGTATCTTAAAACCTATGGATTGCTATGTCTCCGAAAGAGAATCAAGCATGTGTACAGGGGCATAAACGCAGCAGTGATAGGATTGGAGAGATTCGGTGAGCAAATGAAGACCCTTTGAAGTCATATTGCATGGTACCCATTCCACGGGTTTCAACTACCCAGGTTTAAGGTATCCTTCCTTCAGCTAAAATATGCATGTGGAACCTAGAGTATGATCAACCATGTGATCGGGAGACGTGTTCATATATGTCTCAGTTTTCGTACCCTGGTACTCGGGTGCAACATTCCAGACGCTTTACTAACACACTCCCGACTTAGAGAGTCAGTCCCTTTAACCTCGTGTTTGGCCCAGTTTGCAATTTCTGCGGAAGATGAACAGGAATAGCGAGAACCAATGAGAGACTAGCTGGAGGTGTCTGGACGGGCAAATTTAACTCTCATTTCCCACCAGGAAGAGGAAATAACCAAAGGCTCAGCGAGCCGTGCCGGAACCAGATTAGGGGCTGAAGCCATCCTGCGGTGTTGCGGCCAGGTCACAAGAAAGCGAGTTGAAGAAAGGAGCTCAGGGGCAATGTAATTCACAAACCTGCAGAGTTATACATGACAGCTATCGTCCAAAAATATACTGAAGTAAGGCTGCCAAGAGGACTTGAAAGCAGGGCAGAATTGCAGGAAACCGATTTCAGGAGGTAGACTGGAATTGCATTGAAAGCATAGGAAAAGAGGCAGAACGTCCACAATGATGCACTTGGCCAAAAAGGGCGTATGCGTTTTTTCCTGAATATATTCAGGAAAAAACACATACGCCCTTTTGGCCAACCAAGCAAACTTGCAAAGGAAATCTGCACTACAATGAAGTCTCACTTCCCCCCGGTCAAAAGGGCCATCTGAGAAAAGTGTAAAATCCAGAAAGGCAGGAAGGGCCATGGAGAACTGGGAGCCTTGTTATGCTGATGGGCGGGATGTAAATTGCCAACAGACACTCGGGAGAAGTGTATGGTGTTTCCTGAAACATCTAAAAAACAAAGCAACAGAGCCTAGGGCACTTCCACTTATGGTCCTATAGCTTAGGGAAATTAAAATCAAAAAGACACAGCCACCCCAAAGTTTGGGACGCCTCTGTTTACAAGAACCTCGTTTACAGTACAAGTTCAATATCACAGAAAGTGAAAAATGGATAAAGAACTTGTGGTACTTACGTACAATGCAGTATCACTCAGCAATGAAATCTATGTCATCAGGCCCGTAGCAGCATAATGAGTGGATTCAGGTATGATGATTCTAACTGAAATAAGTCACACAGAAAAAGAAACATCATAAGATATCACTAATACACGGAATGTAAACTTGGCTACAGAGGAACTGAATTCCAAAACAAAACAGGGTCTCAAATTTAGAAAACCAACTTATGCTTGCTTAAGGGGAAAGGTGAGTTGGGGTGCTGCATAAAACCAGGATTGAAATGAGCACAGATAAAGTTCCTTAAGACAATTATGGAATAGACAAGAGCTACTCCTTGCTCAATGAAATGGACTCAACACAGCATATTAAACGCCTAAGAATGTACCTGACTAGTAAGTATCTTAAAACCTATGGATTGCTATGTCTCCAAAAGAGAATCAAGCGTGTGTACAGGGGCATAAACGCAGCAGTGATAGGATTGGAGAGGTTCGGTGAGCAAATGAAGACCCTTTGAAGTCATATTGCATGGTACCCATTCCACGGGTTTTAACTACCCAGGTTTAAGGTATTCTTCCTTCAGCTAAAACATGCATGTGGAACCCAGAGTATGATCAACCGTGTGAACGGGAGACGTGTTCAAATATGTCTCAGTTTTTCTCCCCTGGTACTCGGGTGCAACATTCCAGACACTTTACTAACACTCTCCCCACTTGGAGAGTCAGCGCCTTTAACCTCCTGTTTGGCCCAGTTTGCAATTTCTGCGGAAGATGAACAGGAATAGGGAGAACCAATGAGAGACTAGCTGGAGGTGTCTGGACGGGCAAATTTAACTCTCATTTCCCACCAGGAAGAGGAATTAACCAAAGGCTCAGCGTGCCATGCCGGAACCAGATTAGGGCCTGAAGCCATCCTGCGGTGTTGCGGCCAGCTCACAAGAAAGCGAGTTGAAGAAAGGAGCTCAGGGGCACTGTAATTCACAAACCTGCAGAGTTATAAATGACAGCTATCGTCCAAAAATATACTGAAGTAAGGCTGCCAAGAGGACTTGAAAGCGGGGCAGAATTGCAGGAAACCGATTTCAGGAGGTAGACAGGAATTGCATTAAAAGCATAGGAAAAGAGGCAGAACGTCCACAATGATGCACTTAGCCAAAAGGGCGTATGCGTTTTTTCCTGAATATATTCAGGAAAAAACGCATACGCCCTCTTTGGCCAACCAAGCAAGCTTGCAAAGGAAATCTGCACTACAATGAAGTCTCACTTCCCCCCGGTCAAAAGGGCCATCTGAAAAAAGTGTAAAATCCAGAAAGGCAGGACAGGCCATGGAGAACTGGGAGCCTTGTTATGCTGATGGGCGGGATGTAAATTGCCAACAGACACTCGGGAGAAGTGTATGGTGTTTCCTGAAACATCTAAAAAACAAAGCAACAGAGCCTAGGGCACTTCCACTTATGGTCCTATAGCTTAGGAAAATTTAAATAAAAAAGACACAGCCACCCCAAAGTTTGGGACGCCTCTGTTTACAAGAACCTCGTTTACATTACAAGTTCAACATCACAGAAAGTGAAAAATGGATAAAGAAGTTGTGGTATTTACTTACAAAGCAATATCACTCAGCAATGAAATCTATGTCATCAGGCCCTTATCAGCACAATGAGTGGATTCAGGTATGATGATTCTAACTGAAATAAGTCACACAGAAAAAGAAACATCATAAGATATCAGTAATACACGGAATGTAAACTTGGCTACACAGGAACTGAATTCCAAAACAGAACAGGGTCTCAAATTTAGAAAACCAACTTATGCTTGCTTAAGGGGAAAGGTGAGTTGGGGTGCTACATAAAACCAGAGATTGAAATGAGCACAGATAAAGTTCCTTAAGCCAAATATGGAATAGACAAGAGCTACTCCTTGCTCAACGAAATGGACTCAACACCCCATATTAAACGCCTAAGAATGTACCTGACTAGTAAGTATCTTAAAACCTATGGATTGCTATGTCTCCAAAAGAGAATCAAGCGTGTGTACAGGGGCATAAACGCAGCAGTGATAGGATTGGAGAGGTTCGGTGAGCAAATGAAGACCCTTTGAAGTCATATTGCATGGTACCCATTCCACGGGTCTCAACTCTCCAGGTTTAAGGTATTCTTCCTTCAGCTAAAACATGCATGTGGAACCCAGAGTATGATCAACCATGTGAATAGCAGACGTGTTCAAATATGTCTCAGTTTTCGTACCCTGGTACTCGGGTGCAACATTCCAGACGCTTTACTAACACTCTCCCCACTTGGAGAGTCAGCGCCTTTAACCTCCTGTTTGGCCCAGTTTGCAATTTCTGCGGAAGATGAACAGGAATAGGGAGAACCAATGACAGACTAGCTGGAGGTGTCTCGACGGGCAAATTTAACTCTCATTTCCCACCAGGAAGAGGAAATAACCAAAGGCTCAGCGTGCCGAGCCGGAAACAGATTAGGGCCTGAAGCCATCCTGCGGTGTTGCGGCCAGCTCACCAGAAAGCGAGTTGAAGAAAGGAGCTCAGGGGCACTGTAATTCACAAACCTGTAGAGTTATAAATGACAGCTATCGTCCAAAAATATACTGAAGGAAGGCTGCCAAGAGGACTTGAAAGCGGGGCAGAATTGCAGGAAACCGATTTCAGGAGGTAGACTGGAATTGCATTGAAAGCATAGGAAAAGAAGCAGAACGTCCACAATGATGCACTTGGCCAAAAAGGGCGTATGCGTTTTTTCCTGAATATATTCAGGAAAAAACGCATACGCCCTTTTTGGCCAACCAAGCAAGCTTGCAAAGGAAATCTGCACTACAATGAAGTCTCACTTCCCCCCGGTCAAAAGGGCCATCTGAAAAAAGTGTAAAATCCAGAAAGGCAGGACAGGCCATGGAGAACTGGGAGCCTTGTTATGCTCATGGGCGGGATGTAAACTGCCAAGAGACACTCAGGAGAAGTGTATGGTGTTTCCTGAAACATCTAAAAAACAAAGCAACAGAGCCTAGGGCACTTCCACTTATGGTCCTATAGCTTAGGGAAATTAAAATCAAAAAGACACAGCCACCCCAAAGTTTGGGACGCCTCTGTTTGCAAGAACCTCGTTTACCGTACAAGTTCAATGTCACAGAAAGTGAAAAATGGATAAAGAACTTGTGGTACTTACGTACAATGCAGTATCACTCAGCAATGAAATCTATGTCATCAGGCCCGCAGCAGCATAATAAGTGGATTCAGGTATGATGATTCTAACTGAAATAAGACACACAGAAAAAGAAACATCATAAGATATCACTAATACACGGAATGTAAACTTGGCTACACAGGAACTGAATTACAGAACAGAACAGGGTCTCAAATTTAGAAAACCAACTTATGCTTGCTTAAGGGGAAAGGTGAGTTGGGGTGCTGCATAAAACCAGAGATTGAAATGAGCACAGATAAAGTTCCTTAAGCCAAATATGGAATAGACAAGAGCTACTCCTTGCTCAATGAAGTGGACTCAACATCGCATATTAAACACCTAAGAATGTACCTGACTAGTAAGTATCTTAAAACCTATGGACTGCTATGTCTCCGAAAGAGAATCAAGCATGTGTACAGGGGCATAAACGCAGCAGTGATAGGATTGGAGATGTTCGGTGAGCAAATGAAGACCCTTTGAAGTCATATTGCATGGTGCCCATTCCACGGGTCTCAACTACCCAGGTTTAAGGTATTCTTCCTTCAGCTAAAACATGCATGTGGAACCTAGAGTATGATCAACAATGTGATCGGGAGACGTGTTCAAATATGTCTCAGTTTTTGTACCCTGGTACTCCGGTGCAACATTCCAGATGCTTTACTAACACTCTCCCGACTTGGAGAGTCAGTCCCTTTAACCTCCTGTTTGGCCCAGTTTGCAATTTCTGCGGAAGATGAACAGGAATAGGGAGAACCAATGAGAGACTAGCTGGAGGTGTCTGGACGGGCAAATTTAACTCTCATTTCCCACCAGGAAGAGGAATTAACCAAAGGCTCAGCGTGCCATGCCGGAACCAGATTAGGGCCTGAAGCCATCCTGCGGTGTTGCGGCCAGCTCACAAGAAAGCGAGTTGAAGAAAGGAGCTCAGGGGCACTGTAATTCACAAACCTGCAGAGTTATAAATGACAGCTATCGTCCAAAAATATACTGAAGTAAGGCTGCCAAGAGGACTTGAAAGCGGGGCAGAATTGCAGGAAACCGATTTCAGGAGGTAGACAGGAATTGCATTAAAAGCATAGGAAAAGAGGCAGAACGTCCACAATGATGCACTTAGCCAAAAGGGCGTATGCGTTTTTTCCTGAATATATTCAGGAAAAAACGCATACGCCCTCTTTGGCCAACCAAGCAAGCTTGCAAAGGAAATCTGCACTACAATGAAGTCTCACTTCCCCCCGGTCAAAAGGGCCATCTGAAAAAAGTGTAAAATCCAGAAAGGCAGGACAGGCCATGGAGAACTGGGAGCCTTGTTATGCTGATGGGCGGGATGTAAATTGCCAACAGACACTCGGGAGAAGTGTATGGTGTTTCCTGAAACATCTAAAAAACAAAGCAACAGAGCCTAGGGCACTTCCACTTATGGTCCTATAGCTTAGGAAAATTTAAATAAAAAAGACACAGCCACCCCAAAGTTTGGGACGCCTCTGTTTACAAGAACCTCGTTTACATTACAAGTTCAACATCACAGAAAGTGAAAAATGGATAAAGAAGTTGTGGTATTTACTTACAAAGCAATATCACTCAGCAATGAAATCTATGTCATCAGGCCCTTATCAGCACAATGAGTGGATTCAGGTATGATGATTCTAACTGAAATAAGTCACACAGAAAAAGAAACATCATAAGATATCAGTAATACACGGAATGTAAACTTGGCTACACAGGAACTGAATTCCAAAACAGAACAGGGTCTCAAATTTAGAAAACCAACTTATGCTTGCTTAAGGGGAAAGGTGAGTTGGGGTGCTACATAAAACCAGAGATTGAAATGAGCACAGATAAAGTTCCTTAAGCCAAATATGGAATAGACAAGAGCTACTCCTTGCTCAACGAAATGGACTCAACACCCCATATTAAACGCCTAAGAATGTACCTGACTAGTAAGTATCTTAAAACCTATGGATTGCTATGTCTCCAAAAGAGAATCAAGCGTGTGTACAGGGGCATAAACGCAGCAGTGATAGGATTGGAGAGGTTCGGTGAGCAAATGAAGACCCTTTGAAGTCATATTGCATGGTACCCATTCCACGGGTCTCAACTCTCCAGGTTTAAGGTATTCTTCCTTCAGCTAAAACATGCATGTGGAACCCAGAGTATGATCAACCATGTGAATAGCAGACGTGTTCAAATATGTCTCAGTTTTCGTACCCTGGTACTCGGGTGCAACATTCCAGACGCTTTACTAACACTCTCCCCACTTGGAGAGTCAGCGCCTTTAACCTCCTGTTTGGCCCAGTTTGCAATTTCTGCGGAAGATGAACAGGAATAGGGAGAACCAATGACAGACTAGCTGGAGGTGTCTCGACGGGCAAATTTAACTCTCATTTCCCACCAGGAAGAGGAAATAACCAAAGGCTCAGCGTGCCGAGCCGGAAACAGATTAGGGCCTGAAGCCATCCTGCGGTGTTGCGGCCAGCTCACCAGAAAGCGAGTTGAAGAAAGGAGCTCAGGGGCACTGTAATTCACAAACCTGTAGAGTTATAAATGACAGCTATCGTCCAAAAATATACTGAAGGAAGGCTGCCAAGAGGACTTGAAAGCGGGGCAGAATTGCAGGAAACCGATTTCAGGAGGTAGACTGGAATTGCATTGAAAGCATAGGAAAAGAAGCAGAACGTCCACAATGATGCACTTGGCCAAAAAGGGCGTATGCGTTTTTTCCTGAATATATTCAGGAAAAAACGCATACGCCCTTTTTGGCCAACCAAGCAAGCTTGCAAAGGAAATCTGCACTACAATGAAGTCTCACTTCCCCCCGGTCAAAAGGGCCATCTGAAAAAAGTGTAAAATCCAGAAAGGCAGGACAGGCCATGGAGAACTGGGAGCCTTGTTATGCTCATGGGCGGGATGTAAACTGCCAAGAGACACTCAGGAGAAGTGTATGGTGTTTCCTGAAACATCTAAAAAACAAAGCAACAGAGCCTAGGGCACTTCCACTTATGGTCCTATAGCTTAGGGAAATTAAAATCAAAAAGACACAGCCACCCCAAAGTTTGGGACGCCTCTGTTTGCAAGAACCTCGTTTACCGTACAAGTTCAATGTCACAGAAAGTGAAAAATGGATAAAGAACTTGTGGTACTTACGTACAATGCAGTATCACTCAGCAATGAAATCTATGTCATCAGGCCCGCAGCAGCATAATAAGTGGATTCAGGTATGATGATTCTAACTGAAATAAGACACACAGAAAAAGAAACATCATAAGATATCACTAATACACGGAATGTAAACTTGGCTACACAGGAACTGAATTACAGAACAGAACAGGGTCTCAAATTTAGAAAACCAACTTATGCTTGCTTAAGGGGAAAGGTGAGTTGGGGTGCTGCATAAAACCAGAGATTGAAATGAGCACAGATAAAGTTCCTTAAGCCAAATATGGAATAGACAAGAGCTACTCCTTGCTCAATGAAGTGGACTCAACATCGCATATTAAACACCTAAGAATGTACCTGACTAGTAAGTATCTTAAAACCTATGGACTGCTATGTCTCCGAAAGAGAATCAAGCATGTGTACAGGGGCATAAACGCAGCAGTGATAGGATTGGAGATGTTCGGTGAGCAAATGAAGACCCTTTGAAGTCATATTGCATGGTGCCCATTCCACGGGTCTCAACTACCCAGGTTTAAGGTATTCTTCCTTCAGCTAAAACATGCATGTGGAACCTAGAGTATGATCAACAATGTGATCGGGAGACGTGTTCAAATATGTCTCAGTTTTTGTACCCTGGTACTCCGGTGCAACATTCCAGATGCTTTACTAACACTCTCCCGACTTGGAGAGTCAGTCCCTTTAACCTCCTGTTTGGCCCAGTTTGCAATTTCTGTGGAAGATGAACAGGAATAGCGAGAACCAATGAGAGACTAGCTGGAGGTGTCTGGACGGGCAAATTTAACTCTCATTTCCCACCAGGAAGAGGAATTAACCAAAGGCTCAGCGTGCCGTGCCAGAACCAGATTAGGGCCTGAAGCCATCCTGCGGTGTTGCGGCCAGGTCACAAGAAAGCGAGTTGAAGAAAGGAGCTCAGGGGCACTGTAATTCACAAACCTGCAGAGTTATAAATGACAGCTATCGTCCAAAAATATACTGAAGTAAGGCTGCCAAGAGGACTTGAAAGCGGGGCAGAATTGCAGGAAACCGATTTCAGGAGGTAGACTGGAATTGCATTGAAAGCATAGGAAAAGAGGCAGAACGTCCACAATGATGCACTTGGCCAAAAAGGGCGTATGCGTTTTTTCCTGAATATATTCAGGAAAAAAGGCATACGCACTTTTTGGCCAACCAAGCAAACTTGCAAAGGAAATCTGCACTACAATGAAGTCTCACTTCCCCCCGGTCAAAAGGGCCATCTGAAAAAAGTGTAAAATCCAGAAAGGCAGGACAGGCCATGGAGAACTGGGAGCCTTGTTATGCTGATGGGCGGGATGTAACTTGCCAACAGACACTCGGGAGAAGTGTATGGTGTTTCCTGAAACATCTAAAAAACAAAGCAACAGAGCCTAGGGCACTTCCACTTATCGTCCTATAGCTTAGGGAAATTAAAATCAAAAAGACACAGCCACCCCAAAGTTTGGGACGCCTCTGTTTACAAGAACCTCATTTACAGTACAAGTTCAACATCGCAGAAAGTGAAAAATGGATAAAGAACTTGTGGTACTTACGTACAATGCAGTATCACTCAGCAGTGAAATCTATGTCATCTGACCCGTAGCAGCATAATGAGTGGATTCAGGTACGATGATTCTAACTGAAATAAGTCACACAGAAAAAGAAACATCATAAGATATCACTAATACACGGAATGTAAACTTGGCTACACAGGAACTGAATTCCAAAACAGAACAGGGTCTCAAATTTAGAAAACCAACTTATGCTTGCTTAAGGGTAAAGGTGAGTTGGGGTGCTGCATAAAACCAGAGATTGAAATGAGCACAGATAAAGTTCCTTAAGCCAAATATGGAATAGACAAGAGCTACTCCTTGCTCAACGAAATGGACTCAACACCCCATATTAAACGCCTAAGAATGTACCTGACTAGTAAGTATCTTAAAACCTATGGATTGCTATGTCTCCAAAAGAGAATCAAGCGTGTGTACAGGGGCATAAACGCAGCAGTGATAGGATTGGAGAGGTTCGGTGAGCAAATGAAGACCCTTTGAAGTCATATTGCATGGTACCCATTCCACGGGTCTCAACTCTCCAGGTTTAAGGTATTCTTCCTTCAGCTGAAACTTGCATGTGGAACCCAGAGTATGATCAACCATGTGATCGGGAGACGTGTTCAAATATGTCTCAGTTTTCGTACCCTGGTACTCGGGTGCAACATTCCAGACGCTTTACTAACACTCTCCCGACTTGGAGAGTCAGTCCCTTTAACCTCCTGTTTGGCCCAGTTTGCAATTTCTGCGGAAGATGAACAGGAATAGGGAGAACCAATGAGAGACTAGCTGGAGGTGTCTGGACTGGCAAATTTAACTCTCAATTCCCACCAGGAAGAGGAAATAACCAAAGGCTCAGCGTGCCGTGCCGGAACCAGATTAGGGCCTGAAGCCATCCTGCGGTGTTGCGGCCAGCTCACAAGAAAGAGAGTTGAAGAAAGGAGCTCAGGGGTACTGTAATTCACAAACCTGCAGAGTTATAAATGACAGCTATCGTCCAAAAATATACTGAAGTAAGGCTGCCAAGAGGACTTGAAAGCGGGGCAGAATTGCAGGAAACCGATTTCAGGAGGTAGACTGGAATTGCATTGAAAGCATAGGAAAAGAGGCAGAACGTCCACAATGATGCACTTGGCCAAAAAGGGCGTATGCGTTTTTTCCTGAATATATTCAGGAAAAAACGCATACGCCCTTTTTGGCCAACCAAGCAAGCTTGCAAAGGAAATCTGCACTACAATGAAGTCTCACTTCCCCCCGGTCAAAAGGGCCATCTGAAAAAAGTGTAAAATCCAGAAAGGCAGGACAGGCCATGGAGAACTGGGAGCCTTGGTATGCTGATGGGCGGGATGTAAATTGCCAACAGACACTCGGGAGAAGTGTATGGTGTTTCCTGAAACATCTAAAAAACAAAGCAACAGAGCCTAGGGCACTTCCACTTATGGTCCTATAGCTTAGGGAAATTAAAATCAAAAAGACACAGCCACCCCAAAGTTTGGGACGCCTCTGTTTACAAGAACCTCATTTACAGTACAAGTTCAACATCGCAGAAAGTGAAAAATGGATAAAGAACTTGTGGTACTTACGTACAATGCAGTATCACTCAGCAATGAAATCTATGTCATCAGGCCCGTAGCAGCATAATGAGTGGATTCAGGTACGATGATTCTAACTGAAATAAGTCACACAGAAAAAGAAACATCATAAGATATCACTAATACACGGAATGTAAACTTGGCTACACAGGAACTGAATTCCAAAACAGAACAGGGTCTCAAATTTAGAAAACCAACTTATGCTTGCTTAAGGGGAAAGGTGAGTTGGGGTGCTGCATAAAACCAGAGATTGAAATGAGCACAGATAAAGTTCCTTAAGCCAAATATGGAATAGACAAGAGCTACTCCTTGCTCAACGAAATGGACTCAACACCCCATATTAAACGCCTAAGAATGTACCTGACTAGTAAGTATCTTAAAACCTATGGATTGCTATGTCTCCAAAAGAGAATCAAGCGTGTGTACAGGGGCATAAACGCAGCAGTGATAGGATTGGAGAGGTTCGGTGAGCAAATGAAGACCCTTTGAAGTCATATTGCATGGTACCCATTCCACGGGTTTCAACTACCCAGGTTAAAGGTATTCTTCCTTCAGCTAAAACATGCATGTGGAACCTAGAGTATGATCAACCATGTGATCGGGAGACGTGTTCAAATATGTCTCAGTTTTCGTACCCTGGTACTCGGGTGCAACATTCCAGACGCTTTACTAACACTCTCCCGACTTGGAGAGTCAGTCCCTTTAACCTCCTGTTTGGCCCAGTTTGCAATTTCTGTGGAAGATGAACAGGAATAGCGAGAACCAATGAGAGACTAGCTGGAGGTGTCTGGACGGGCAAATTTAACTCTCATTTCCCACCAGGAAGAGGAATTAACCAAAGGCTCAGCGAGCCGTGCCAGAACCAGATTAGGGCCTGAAGCCATCCTGCGGTGTTGCGGCCAGGTCACAAGAAAGCGAGTTGAAGAAAGGAGCTCAGGGGCACTGTAATTCACAAACCTGCAGAGTTATAAATGACAGCTATCATCCAAAAATATACTGAAGTAAGGCTGCCAAGAGGACTTGAAAGCGGGGCAGAATTGCAGGAAACCGATTTCAGGAGGTAGACTGGAATTGCATTGAAAGCATAGGAAAAGAGGCAGAACGTCCACAATGATGCACTTGGCCAAAAAGGGCGTATGCGTTTTTTCCTGAATATATTCAGGAAAAAAGGCATACGCCCTTTTTGGCCAACCAAGCAAACTTGTAAAGGAAATCTGCACTACAATGAAGTCTCACTTCCCCCCGGTCAAAAGGGCCATCTGAAAAAAGTGTAAAATCCAGAAAGGCAGGACAGGCCATGGAGAACTGGGAGCCTTGTTATGCTGATGGGCGGGATGTAACTTGCCAACAGACACTCGGGAGAAGTGTATGGTGTTTCCTGAAACATCTAAAAAACAAAGCAACAGAGCCTAGGGCACTTCCACTTATCGTCCTATAGCTTAGGGAAATTAAAATCAAAAAGACACAGCCACCCCAAAGTTTGGGACGCCTCTGTTTACAAGAACCTCATTTACAGTACAAGTTCAACATCGCAGAAAGTGAAAAATGGATAAAGAACTTGTGGTACTTACGTACAATGCAGTATCACTCAGCAATGAAATCTATGTCATCTGACCCGTAGCAGCATAATGAGTGGATTCAGGTACGATGATTCTAACTGAAATAAGTCACACAGAAAAAGAAACATCATAAGATATCACTAATACACGGAATGTAAACTTGGCTACACAGGAACTGAATTCCAAAACAGAACAGGGTCTCAAATTTAGAAAACCAACTTATGCTTGCTTAAGGGGAAAGGTGAGTTGGGGTGCTGCATAAAACCAGAGATTGAAATGAGCACAGATAAAGTTCCTTAAGCCAAATATGGAATAGGCAAGAGCTACTCCTTGCTCAATGAAATGGACTCAACATCCCATATTAAACGCCTAAGAATGTACCTGACTAGTAAGCATCTTAAAACCTATGGATTGCTATGTCTCCAAAAGAGAATCAAGCGTGTGTACAGGGGCATAAACGCAGCAGTGATAGGATTGGAGAGGTTCGGTGAGCAAATGAAGACCCTTTGAAGTCATATTGCATGGTACCCATTACACGGGTTTCAGCTACCCAGGTTTAAGGTATTCTTCCTTCAGCTAAAACATGCATGTGGAACCCAGAGTATGATCAACCATGTGATCGGGAGACGTGTTCAAATATGTCTCAGTTTTCCTCCCCTGGTACTCGGGTGCAACATTCCAGACGCTTTACTAACACTCTCCCCACTTGGAGAGTCAGCGCCTTTAACCTCCTGTTTGGCCCAGTTTGCAATTTCTGCGGAAGATGAACAGGAATAGGGAGAACCAATGAGAGACTAGCTGGAGGTGTCTGGACGGGCAAATTTAACTCTCATTTCCCACCAGGAAGAGGAAATAACCAAAGGCTCAGCGTGCCGTGCCGGAATGAGATTAGGGCCTGAAGCCATCCTGCGGTGTTGCGGCCAGCTCAAAAGAAAGCGAGTTGAAGAAAGGAGCTCAGGGGCACTGTAATTCACAAACCTGCAGAGTTATAAATGACAGCTATCGTCCAAAAATATACTGAAGTAAGGCTGCCAAGAGGACTTGAAAGCGGGGCAGAATTGCAGGAAACTGATTTCAGGAGGTAGACTGGAATTGCATTGAAAGCATAGGAAAAGAGGCAGAACGTCCACAATGATGCACTTGGCCAAAAAGGGCGTATGCGTTTTTTCCTGAATATATTCAGGAAAAAAGGCATACGCCCTTTTTGGCCAACCAAGCAAGCTTGCAAAGGAAATCTGCACTACAATGAAGTCTCACATCCCCCCGGTCAAAAGGGCCATCTGAAAAAAGTGTAAAATCCAGAAAGGCAGGACAGGCCATGGAGAACTGGGAGCCTTGTTATGCTGATGGCCGGGATGTAAATTGCCAACAGACACTCGGGAGAAGTGTATGGTGTTTCCTGAAACATCTAAAAAACAAAGCAACAGAGCCTAGGGCACTTCCACTTATGGTCCTATACCTTAGGGAAATTAAAATCAAAAAGACACAGCCACCCCAAAGTTTGGGACGCCTCTGGTTACAGGAACCTCGTTTACCATACAAGTTCAATATCACAGAAAGTGAAAAATGGATAAAGAAGTTGTGGTATTTACTTACAAAGCAATATCACTCAGCAATGAAATCTATGTCATCAGGCCCTTAGCAGCACAATGAGTGGATTCAGGTATGATGATTCTAACTGAAATAAGTCACACAGAAAAAGAAACATCATAAGATATCACTAATACACGGAATGTAAACTTGGCTACACAGGAACTGAATTACAGAACAGAACATGGTCTCAAATTTAGAAAACCAACTTATGTTTCCTTAAGGGTAAAGGTGAGTTGGGGTGCTGCATAAAACCAGAGATTGAAATGAGAACAGATAAAGTTCCTTAAGCCAAATATGGAATAGACAAGAGCTACTCCTTGCTCAACGAAATGGACTCAACACCGCCTATTAAACGCCTAAGAATGTACCTGACTAGTAAGTATCTTAAAACCTATGGATTGCTATGTCTCCGAAAGAGAATCAAGCATGTGTACAGGGGCATAAACGCAGCAGTGATAGGATTGGAGAGGTTCGGTGAGCAAATGAAGACCCTTTGAAGTCATATTGCATGGTACGCATTCCACGGGTTTCAATTACCCAGGTTTAAGGTATTCTTCCTTCAGCTAAAACATGCATGTGGAACCTAGAGTATGATCAACCATGTGACCGGGAGACGTGTTCAAATATGTCTCAGTTTTCGTACCCTGGTACTCGGGTGCAACATTCCAGACGCTTTACTAACACTCTCCCGACTTGGAGAGTCAGTCCCTTTAACCTCCTGTTTGGCCCAGTTTGCAATTTCTGCGGAAGATGAACAGGAAGAGCGAGAACCAATGAGAGACTAGCTGGAGGTGTCTGGACGGGCAAATTTAACTCTCATTTCCCACCAGGAAGAGGAATTAAACAAAGGCTCAGCATGCCGTGCCGGAACCAGATTAGGGCCTGAAGCCATCCTGCGGTGTTGCGGCCAGGTCACAAGAAAGCGAGTTGAAGAAAGGAGCTCAGGGGCACTGTAATTCACAAACCTGCAGAGTTATAAATGACAGCTATCGTCCAAAAATATACTGAAGTAAGGCTGCCAAGAGGACTTGAAATTGGGGCAGAATTGCAGGAAACCGATTTCAGGAGGTAGACTGGAATTGCATTGAAAGCATAGGAAAAGAGGCAGAAAGTCCACAATGATGCACTTGGCCAAAAAGAGCGTATGCGTTTTTTCCTGAATATATTCAGGAAAAAACGCATACGCTCTTTTTGGCCAAACAAGCAAGCTTGCAAAGGAAATCTGCACTACAATGAAGTCTCACTTCCCCCCGGTCAAAAGGGCCATCTGAAAAAAGTGTAAAATCCAGAAAGGCAGGACAGGCCATGGAGAACTGGGAGCCTTGTTATGCTGATGGGCGGGATGTAAATTGCCAACAGCCACTCGGGAGAAGTGTATGGTGTTTCCTGAAACATCTAAAAAACAAAGCAACAGAGCCTAGGGCACTTCCACTTATGGTCCTATAGCTTAGGGAAATTAAAATCAAAAAGACACAGCCACCCCAAACTTTGGGATGACTCTGTTTACAACAACCTCGTTTACAGTACAAGTTCAATATCACAGAAAGTGAAAAATGGTTAAAGAAGTTGTGGTACTCACATACAATGCAGTATCACTCAGTAATGAAATCTATGTCATCAGGCCCGTATCAGCACAATGAGTGGATTCGGGTATGGTGATTCTAACTGAAATAAGTCACACAGAAAAAGAAACATCAATAAATATCACTAATACACGGAATGTAAACTTGGCTACAGAGGAACTGAATTACAAAACAGAACAGGGTCTCAAATTGAGAAAACCAACTTATGCTTGCTTAAGGGGAAAGTTGAGTTGGGGTGCTGCATAAAACCAGAGATTGAAATGAGCACAGATAAAGTTCCTTAAGCCAAATATGGAATAGACAAGAGCTACTCCTTGCTCAACGAAATGACTCAACACCCCATATTAAACAATTAAAAATGTACCTGACTAGTAAGTATCTTAAAACCGATGGATTGCTATGTCTCCGAAAGAGAATCAAGCGTGTGTACAGGGTCATAAACGCAGCAGTGGTAGGATTGGAGAGGTTCGGTGAGCAAATGAAGACTCTTAGAAGTCATATTGCATGGTACCCATTCCACGGGTTTCAACTACCCAGGTTTAAGGTATTCTTCCTTCAGCTAAAACATGCATGTGGAACCTAGAGTATGATCAACCATGTGATCGGGAGACGTGTTCAAATATGTCTCAGTTTTCGTACCCTGGTACTCGGGTGCAACATTCCAGACGCTTTACTAACACTCTCCAGACTTGCAGAGTCAGTCCCTTTAACGTCCTGTTTGGCCCAGTTTGCAATTTCTGCGGAAGATGAACAGGAATAGCGAGAACCAATGAGAGACTAGCTGGAGGTGTCTGGACGGGCAAATTTAACTCTCATTTCCCACCAGGAAGAGGAAATAACCAAAGGCTCAGCATGCCGTGCCAGAACCAGATTAGGGCCTGCAGCCATCATGCGGTCTTGCGGCCAGCTCACAAGAAAACGAGTTGAAGAAAGGAGCTCAGGGACACTGTAATTCACAAACCTGCAGAGTTATAAATGACAACTATCGTCCAAAAATATACTGAAGTAAGGCTGCCAAGAGGACTTGAAAGCGGGGCAGAATTGCAGGAAACCGATTTCAGGAGGTAGACTGGAATTGCATTGAAAGCATAGGAAAAGAGGCAGAACGTCCACAATGATGCACTTGGCCAAAAAGGGCGTATGCGTTTTTTCCTGAATATATTCAGGAAAAAACGCATACGCCCTTTTTGGCCAACCAAGCAAGCTTGCAAAGGAAATCTGCACTACAATGAAGTCTCACTTCCCCCCGGTCAAAAGGGCCATCTGAAAAAAGTGTAAAATCCAGAAAGGCAGGATAGGCCATGGAGAACTGGGAGCCTTGTTATGCTGATGGGCGGGATGTAAATTGCCAACAGACACTCGGGAGAAGTGTATGGTGTTTCCTGAAACATCTAAAAAACAAAGCAACAGAGCCTAGGGCACTTCCACTTATGGTCCTATAGCTTAGGGAAATTAAAATCAAAAAGACACAGCCACCCCAAAGTTTGGGACGCCTCTGTTTACAAGAACCTCGTTTACCGTACAAGTTCAATATCACAGAAAGTGAAAAATGGATAAAGAACTTGTGGTACTTACGTACAATGCAGTATCACTCAGCAATGAAATTTATGTCATCAGGCCCTTAGCAGCACAATGAGTGGATTCAGGTATGATGATTCTAACTGAAATAAGTCACACAGAAAAAGAAACATCATAAGATATCAGTAATACACGGAATGTAAACTTGGCTACACAGGAACTGAATTACAGAACAGAACAGGGTCTCAAATTTAGAAAACCAACTTATGCTTGCTTAAGGGTAAAGGTGAGTTGGGGTGCTGCATAAAACCACAGATTGAAATGAGCACAGATAAAGTTCCTTAAGCGAAATATGGAATAGACAAGAGCTACTCCTTGCTCAACGAAATGGACTCAACACCCCATATTAAACGCCTAAGAATGTACCTGACTTGTAAGTATCTTAAAACCTATGGATTGCTATGTCTCCGAAAGAGAATCAAGCGTGTGTACAGGGGCATAAACGCAGCAGTGATAGGATTGGAGAGGTTCGGTGAGCAAATGAAGACCCTTTGAAGTCATATTGCATGGTACCCATTACACGGGTCTCAACTCTCCAGTTTTAAGGTATTCTTCCTTCAGCTAAAACATGCATGTGGAACCCAGAGTATGATCAACCATGTGATCGGGAGACGTGTTCAAATATGTCTCAGTTTTCCTCCCCTGGTACTCGGTTGCAACATTCCAGACGCTTTACTAACACTCTCCCCACTTGGAGAGTCAGCGCCTTTAACCTCCTGTTTGGCCCAGTTTGCAATTTCTGCGGAAGATGAACAGGAATAGGGAGAACCAATGAGAGACTAGCTGGAGGTGTCTGGACGGGCAAATTTAACTCTCATTTCCCACCAGGAAGAGGAATTAACCAAAGGCTCAGCGTGCCATGCCGGAACCAGATTAGGGCCTGAAGCCATCCTGCGGTGTTGCGGCCAGGTCACAAGAAAGCGAGTTGAAGAAAGGAGCTCAGGGGCACTGTAATTCACAAACCTGCAGAGTTATAAATGACAGCTATCGTCCAAAAATATACTGAAGGAAGGCTGCCAAGAGGACTTGAAAGCGGGGCAGAATTGCAGGAAACTGATTTCAGGAGGTAGACTGGAATTGCATTGAAAGCATAGGAAAAGAGGCAGAACGTCCACAATGATGCACTTGGCCAAAAAGGGCGTATGCGTTTTTTCCTGAATATATTCAGGAAAAAACGCATACGCCCTTTTTGGCCAACCAAGCAAGCTTGCAAAGGAAATCTGCACTACAATGAAGTCTCACTTCCCCCCGGTCAAAAGGGCCATCTGAAAAAAGTGTAAAATCCAGAAAGGCAGAACAGGCCATGGAGAACTGGGAGCCTTGTTATGCTGATGGGCGGGATGTAAATTGCCAACAGACACTCGGGATAAGTGTATGGTGTTTCCTGAAACATCTAAAAAACAAAGCAACAGAGCCTAGGGCACTTCCACTTATGGTCCTATAGCTTAGGGAAATTAAAATCAAAAAGACACAGCCACCCCAAAGTTTGGGACGCCTCTGTTTACAAGAACCTCATTTACCGTACAAGTTCAATATCACAGAAAGTGAAAAATGGATAAAGAAGCTGTGGTACTTACGTACAATGCAGTATCACTCAGCAATGAAATCTATGTCATCAGGCGCTTAGCAGCACAATGAATGGATTCAGGTATGATGATTCTAACTGAAATAAGTCACACAGAAAAAGAAACATCATAAGATATCAGTAATACACGGAATGTAAACTTGGCTAAACAGGAACTGAATTACAGAACAGAACAGGGTCTCAAATTTAGAAAACCAACTTATGCTTGCTTAAGGGTAAAGGTGAGTTGGGGTGCTGCATAAAACCAGAGATTGAAATGAGCACAGATAAAGTTCCTTAAGCCAAATATGGAATAGACAAGAGCTACTCCTTGCTCAACGAAATGGACTCAACACCGCCTATTAAACGCCTAAGAATGTACCTGACTAGTAAGTATCTTAAAACCTATGGATTGCTATGTCTCCGAAAGAGAATCAAGCATGTGTACAGGGGCATAAACGCAGCAGTGATAGGATTGGAGAGGTTCGGTGAGCAAATGAAGACCCTTTGAAGTCATATTGCATGGTACCCATTCCACGGGTTTCAACTACCCAGGTTTAAGGTATTCTTCCTACAGCTAAAATATGCATGTGGAACCCAGAGTATGATCAACCATGTGATCGGGAGACGTGTTCAAATATGTCTCAGTTTTCGTACCCTGGTACTCGAGTGCAACATTCCAGACGCTTTACTAACACTCTCCCGACTTGGAGAGGCAGTCCCTTTAACGTCCTGTTTGGCCCAGTTTGCAATTTCTGCAGAAGATGAACAGGAATAGGGAGAACCAATGAGAGACTAGCTGGAGGTGTCTGGACGGGCAAATTTAACTCTCATTTCGTACCAGGAAGAGGAAATAACCAAAGGCTCAGCGTGCCATGCCGGAACCAGATTAGAGCCTGAAGCCATCATGCGGTGTTACGGCCAGCTCACAAGAAAGCGAGTTGAAGAAAGGAGCTCAGGGGCACTGTAATCCACAAACCTGCAGAGTTATAAATGACAGCTATCGTCCAAAAATATACTGAAGTAAGGCTGCCAAGAGGACTTGAAAGTGGGGCAGAATTGCAGGAAACCGATTTCAGGAGGTAGACTGGAATTGCATTTAAAGCATAGGAAAAGAGGCAGAACGTCCACAATGATGCACTCGGCCAAAAAGGGCGTATGCGTTTTTTCCTGAATATATTCAGGAAAAAACGCATACGCCATTTTTTGGCCAACCAAGCAAGCTTGCAAAGGAAATCTGCACTACAATGAAGTCTCACTTCCCCCCGGTCAAAAGGGCCATCTGAAAAAAGTGTAAAATCCTGAAAGGCAGGACAGGCCATGGAGAACTGGGAGCCTTGTTATGCTGATGGGCGGGATGTAAATTGCCAACAGACACTCGGGAGAAGTGTATGGTGTTTCCTGAAACATCTAAAAAACAAAGCAACAGAGCCTAGGGCACTTCCACTTATGGTCCTATAGCTTAGGGAAATTAAAATCAAAAAGACACAGCCACCCCAAAGATTGGGACGCCTCTGTTTACAAGAACCTCGTTTACCGTACAAGTTCAATATCACAGAAAGTGAAAAATGGATAAAGAACTTGTGGTACTTACGTACAATGCAGTATCACTCAGCAATGAAATTTATGTCATCAGGCCCTTAGCAGCACAATGAGTGGATTCAGGTATGATGATTCTAACTGAAATAAGTCACACAGAAAAAGAAACATCATAAGATATCAGTAATACACGGAATGTAAACTTGGCTACACAGGAACTGAATTACAGAACAGAACAGGGTCTCAAATTTAGAAAACCAACTTATGCTTGCTTAAGGGTAAAGGTGAGTTGGGGTGCTGCATAAAACCAGAGATTGAAATGAGCACAGATAAAGTTCCTTAAGCCAAATATGGAATAGACAAGAGCTACTCCTTGCTCAACGAAATGGACTCAACACCCCATATTAAACGCCTAAGAATGTACCTGACTAGTAAGTATCTTAAAACCTATGGATTGCTATGTCTCCGAAAGAGAATCAAGCGTGTGTACAGGGGCATAAACGCAGCAGTGATAGGATTGGAGAGGTTCGGTGAGCAAATGAAGACCCTTTGAAGTCATATTGCATGGTACCCATTACACGGGTCTCAACTCTCCAGTTTTAAGGTATTCTTCCTTCAGCTAAAACATGCATGTGGAACCCAGAGTATGATCAACCGTGTGATCGGGAGACCTGTTCAAATATGTCTCAGTTTTCCTCCCCTGGTACTCGGGTGCAACATTCCAGACGCTTTACTAACACTCTCCCCACTTGGAGAGTCAGCGCCTTTAACCTCCTGTTTGGCCCAGTTTGCAATTTCTGCGGAAGATGAACAGGAATAGGGAGAACCAATGAGAGACTAGCTGGAGGTGTCTGGACGGGCAAATTTAACTCTCATTTCCCACCAGGAAGAGGAATTAACCAAAGGCTCAGCGTGCCATGCCGGAACCAGATTAGGGCCTGAAGCCATCCTGCGGTGTTGCGGCCAGGTCACAAGAAAGCGAGTTGAAGAAAGGAGCTCAGGGGCACTGTAATTCACAAACCTGCAGAGTTATAAATGACAGCTATCGTCCAAAAATATACTGAAGGAAGGCTGCCAAGAGGACTTGAAAGCGGGGCAGAATTGCAGGAAACTGATTTCAGGAGGTAGACTGGAATTGCATTGAAAGCATAGGAAAAGAGGCAGAACGTCCACAATGATGCACTTGGCCAAAAAGGGCGTATGCGTTTTTTCCTGAATATATTCAGGAAAAAACGCATACGCCCTTTTTGGCCAACCAAGCAAGCTTGCAAAGGAAATCTGCACTACAATGAAGTCTCACTTCCCCCCGGTCAAAAGGGCCATCTGAAAAAAGTGTAAAATCCAGAAAGGCAGGACAGGCCATGGAGAACTGGGAGCCTTGTTATGCTGATGGGCGGGATGTAAATTGCCAACAGACACTCGGGATAAGTGTATGGTGTTTCCTGAAACATCTAAAAAACAAAGCAACAGAGCCTAGGGCACTTCCACTTATGGTCCTATAGCTTAGGGAAATTAAAATCAAAAAGACACAGCCACCCCAAAGTTTGGGACGCCTCTGTTTACAAGAACCTCATTTACCGTACAAGTTCAATATCACAGAAAGTGAAAAATGGATAAAGAAGCTGTGGTACTTACGTACAATGCAGTATCACTCAGCAATGAAATCTATGTCATCAGGCGCTTAGCAGCACAATGAATGGATTCAGGTATGATGATTCTAACTGAAATAAGTCACACAGAAAAAGAAACATCATAAGATATCAGTAATACACGGAATGTAAACTTGGCTACACAGGAACTGAATTACAGAACAGAACAGGGTCTCAAATTTAGAAAACCAACTTATGCTTGCTTAAGGGTAAAGGTGAGTTGGGGTGCTGCATAAAACCAGAGATTGAAATGAGCACAGATAAAGTTCATTAAGCCAAATATGGAATAGACAAGAGCTACTCCTTGCTCAACGAAATGGACTCAACACCGCCTATTAAACGCCTAAGAATGTACCTGACTAGTAAGTATCTTAAAACCTATGGATTGCTATGTCTCCGAAAGAGAATCAAGCATGTGTACAGGGGCATAAACGCAGCAGTGATAGGATTGGAGAGGTTCGGTGAGCAAATGAAGACCCTTTGAAGTCATATTGCATGGTACCCATTCCACGGGTTTCAACTACCCAGGTTTAAGGTATTCTTCCTACAGCTAAAATATGCATGTGGAACCCAGAGTATGATCAACCATGTGATCGGGAGACGTGTTCAAATATGTCTCAGTTTTCGTACCCTGGTACTCGAGTGCAACATTCCGACGCTTTACTAACACTCTCCCGACTTGGAGAGGCAGTCCCTTTAACGTCCTGTTTGGCCCAGTTTGCAATTTCTGCAGAAGATGAACAGGAATAGGGAGAACCAATGAGAGACTAGCTGGAGGTGTCTGGACGGGCAAATTTAACTCTCATTTCGTACCAGGAAGAGGAAATAACCAAAGGCTCAGCGTGCCATGCCGGAACCAGATTAGAGCCTGAAGCCATCATGCGGTGTTACGGCCAGCTCACAAGAAAGCGAGTTGAAGAAAGGAGCTCAGGGGCACTGTAATCCACAAACCTGCAGAGTTATAAATGACAGCTATCGTCCAAAAATATACTGAAGTAAGGCTGCCAAGAGGACTTGAAAGTGGGGCAGAATTGCAGGAAACCGATTTCAGGAGGTAGACTGGAATTGCATTTAAAGCATAGGAAAAGAGGCAGAACGTCCACAATGATGCACTCGGCCAAAAAGGGCGTATGCGTTTTTTCCTGAATATATTCAGGAAAAAACGCATACGCCATTTTTTGGCCAACCAAGCAAGCTTGCAAAGGAAATCTGCACTACAATGAAGTCTCACTTCCCCCCGGTCAAAAGGGCCATCTGAAAAAAGTGTAAAATCCTGAAAGGCAGGACAGGCCATGGAGAACTGGGAGCCTTGTTATGCTGATGGGCGGGATGTAAATTGCCAACAGACACTCGGGAGAAGTGTATGGTGTTTCCTGAAACATCTAAAAAACAAAGCAACAGAGCCTAGGGCACTTCCACTTATGGTCCTATAGCTTAGGGAAATTAAAATCAAAAAGACACAGCCACCCCAAAGATTGGGACGCCTCTGTTTACAAGAACCTCGTTTACCGTACAAGTTCAATATCACAGAAAGTGAAAAATGGATAAAGAACTTGTGGTACTTACGTACAATGCAGTATCACTCAGCAATGAAATTTATGTCATCAGGCCCTTAGCAGCACAATGAGTGGATTCAGGTATGATGATTCTAACTGAAATAAGTCACACAGAAAAAGAAACATCATAAGATATCAGTAATACACGGAATGTAAACTTGGCTACACAGGAACTGAATTACAGAACAGAACAGGGTCTCAAATTTAGAAAACCAACTTATGCTTGCTTAAGGGTAAAGGTGAGTTGGGGTGCTGCATAAAACCAGAGATTGAAATGAGCACAGATAAAGTTCCTTAAGCCAAATATGGAATAGACAAGAGCTACTCCTTGCTCAACGAAATGGACTCAACACCCCATATTAAACGCCTAAGAATGTACCTGACTAGTAAGTATCTTAAAACCTATGGATTGCTATGTCTCCGAAAGAGAATCAAGCGTGTGTACAGGGGCATAAACGCAGCAGTGATAGGATTGGAGAGGTTCGGTGAGCAAATGAAGACCCTTTGAAGTCATATTGCATGGTACCCATTACACGGGTCTCAACTCTCCAGTTTTAAGGTATTCTTCCTTCAGCTAAAACATGCATGTGGAACCCAGAGTATGATCAACCGTGTGATCGGGAGACCTGTTCAAATATGTCTCAGTTTTCCTCCCCTGGTACTCGGGTGCAACATTCCAGACGCTTTACTAACACTCTCCCCACTTGGAGAGTCAGCGCCTTTAACCTCCTGTTTGGCCCAGTTTGCAATTTCTGCGGAAGATGAACAGGAATAGGGAGAACCAATGAGAGACTAGCTGGAGGTGTCTGGACGGGCAAATTTAACTCTCATTTCCCACCAGGAAGAGGAATTAACCAAAGGCTCAGCGTGCCATGCCGGAACCAGATTAGGGCCTGAAGCCATCCTGCGGTGTTGCGGCCAGGTCACAAGAAAGCGAGTTGAAGAAAGGAGCTCAGGGGCACTGTAATTCACAAACCTGCAGAGTTATAAATGACAGCTATCGTCCAAAAATATACTGAAGGAAGGCTGCCAAGAGGACTTGAAAGCGGGGCAGAATTGCAGGAAACTGATTTCAGGAGGTAGACTGGAATTGCATTGAAAGCATAGGAAAAGAGGCAGAACGTCCACAATGATGCACTTGGCCAAAAAGGGCGTATGCGTTTTTTCCTGAATATATTCAGGAAAAAACGCATACGCCCTTTTTGGCCAACCAAGCAAGCTTGCAAAGGAAATCTGCACTACAATGAAGTCTCACTTCCCCCCGGTCAAAAGGGCCATCTGAAAAAAGTGTAAAATCCAGAAAGGCAGGACAGGCCATGGAGAACTGGGAGCCTTGTTATGCTGATGGGCGGGATGTAAATTGCCAACAGACACTCGGGAGAAGTGTATGGTGTTTCCTGAAACATCTAAAAAACAAAGCAACAGAGCCTAGGGCACTTCCACTTATGGTCCTATAGCTTAGGGAAATTAAAATCAAAAAGACACAGCCACCCCAAAGTTTGGGACGCCTCTGTTTACAAGAACCTCATTTACCGTACAAGTTCAATATCACAGAAAGTGAAAAATGGATAAAGAAGCTGTGGTACTTACGTACAATGCAGTATCACTCAGCAATGAAATCTATGTCATCAGGCGCTTAGCAGCACAATGAATGGATTCAGGTATGATGATTCTAACTGAAATAAGTCACACAGAAAAAGAAACATCATAAGGTATCAGTAATACACGGAATGTAAACTTGGCTACACAGGAACTGAATTACAGAACAGAACAGGGTCTCAAATTTAGAAAACCAACTTATGCTTGCTTAAGGGTAAAGGTGAGTTGGGGTGCTGCATAAAACCAGAGATTGAAATGAGCACAGATAAAGTTCCTTAAGCCAAATATGGAATAGACAAGAGCTACTCCTTGCTCAACGAAATGGACTCAACACCGCCTATTAAACGCCTAAGAATGTACCTGACTAGTAAGTATCTTAAAACCTATGGATTGCTATGTCTCCGAAAGAGAATCAAGCATGTGTACAGGGGCATAAACGCAGCAGTGATAGGATTGGAGAGGTTCGGTGAGCAAATGAAGACCCTTTGAAGTCATATTGCATGGTACCCATTCCACGGGTTTCAACTACCCAGGTTTAAGGTATTCTTCCTACAGCTAAAATATGCATGTGGAACCCAGAGTATGATCAACCATGTGATCGGGAGACGTGTTCAAATATGTCTCAGTTTTCGTCCCCTGGTACTCGGGTGCAACATTCCAGACGCTTTACTAACACTCTCCCGAGTTGCAGAGTCAGTCCCTTTAACCTCCTGTTTGGCCCAGTTTGCAATTTCTGCGGAAGATGAACAGGAATAGGGAGAACCAATGAGAGACTAGCTGGAGGTGTCTGGACGGGCAAAGTTAACTCTCATTTCCCACCAGGAAGAGGAATTAACCAAAGGATCAGCGTGCCGTGCCGGAACCAGATTAGGGCCTGAAGCCATCCTGCGGTGTTGCGGCCAGGTCACAAGAAAGCGAGTTGAAGAAAGGAGCTCAGGGGCACTGTAATTCACAAACCTGCAGAGTTATAAATGACAGCTATCATCCAAAAATATACTGAAGTAAGGCTGCCAAGAGGAGTTGAAAGCGGGGCAGAATTGCAGGAAACCGATTTCAGGAGGTAGACTGGAATTGCATTGAAAGCATAGGAAAAGAGGCAAAATGTCCACAATGATGCACTTGGCCAAAAAGGGCGTATGCGTTTTTTCCTGAATATATTCAGGAAAAAACGCATACGCCCTTTTTGGCCAACCAAGCAAGCTTGCAAAGGAAATCTGCACTACAATGAAGTCTCACTTCCCCCCGGTCAAAAGGGCCATCTGAAAAAAGTGTAAAATCCAGAAAGGCAGGACAGGCCATGGAGAACTGGGAGCCTTGTTATGCTGATGGGCAGGATGTAAATTGCCACAGACACTCGGGAGAAGTGTATGGTGTTTCCTGAAACATCTAAAAAACAAAGCAACAGAGCCTAGGGCACTTCCACTTATGGTCCTATAGCTTAGGGAAATTAAAATAAAAAAGACACAGCCACCCCAAACTTTGGGACGGCTCTGTTTACAACAACCTCGTTTAGAGTACAAGTTTAATATCACAGAAAGTGAAAAATGGATAAAGATGTTGTGGTACTCACATACAATGCAGTATCACTCAGTAATGAAATCTATGTCATCAGGCCCGTATCAGCACAATGAGTGGATTCGGGTATGGTGATTCTAACTGAAATAAGTCACACAGAAAAAGAAACATCAATAAATATCACTAATACACGGAATGTAAACTTGGCTACACAGGAACTGAATTACAGAACAGAACAGGGTCTCAAATTGAGAAAACCAACTTATGCTTGCTTAAGGGGAAAGTTGAGTTGGGGTGCTGCATAAAACCAGAGATTGAAATGAGCACAGATAAAGTTCCTTAAGCCAAATATGGAATAGACAAGAGCTACTCCTTGCTCAACGAAATGACTCAACACCCCATATTAAACAATTAAGAATGTACCTGACTAGTAAGTATCTTAAAACCTATGGATTGCTATGTCTCCGAAAGAGAATCAAGCGTGTGTACAGGGGCATAAACGCAGCAGTGATAGGATTGGAGAGGTTCGGTGAGCAAATGAAGACCCTTTGAAGTCATATTGCATGGTACCCATTCCACGGGTTTCAACTACCCAGGTTTAAGGTATTCTTCCTTCAGCTAAAACATGCATGTGGAACCTAGAGTATGATCAACCATGTGAGCGGGAGACGTGTTCAAATATGTCTCAGTTTTCGTACCCTGGTACTCGGGTGCAACATTCCAGACGCTTTACTAACACTCTCCCGACTTGGAGAGTCAGTCCCTTTAACCTCCTGTTTGGCCCAGTTTGCAATTTCTGCGGAAGATGGACAGGAATAGCGAGAACCAATGAGAGACTAGCTGGAGGTGTCTGGACGGGCAAATTTAACTCTCATTTCCCACCAGGAAGAGGAAATAACCAAAGGCTCAGCGTGCCGTGCCGGAACCAGATTAGGGCCTGAAGCCATCCTGCGGTGTTGCGGCCAGCTCACAAGAAAACGAGTTGAAGAAAGGAGCTCAGGGGCACTGTAATTCACAAACCTGCAGAGTTATAAATGACAACTATCGTCCAAAAATATACTGAAGTAAGGCTGCCAAGAGGACTTGAAAGCGGGGCAGAATTGCAGGAAACCGATTTCAGGAGGTAGACTGGAATTGCATTGAAAGCATAGGAAAAGAGGCAGAACGTCCACAATGATGCACTTGGCCAAAAAGGGCGTATGCGTTTTTTCCTGAATATATTCAGGAAAAAACGCATACGCCCTTTTTGGCCAACCAAGCAAGCTTGCAAAGGAAATCTGCACTACAATGAAGTCTCACTTCCCCCCGGTCAAAAGGGCCATCTGAAAAAAGTGTAAAATCCAGAAAGGCAGGACAGGCCATGGAGAACTGGGAGCCTTGTTATGCTGATGGGCGGGATGTAAATTGCCAACAGACACTCTGGAGAAGTGTATGGTGTTTCCTGAAACATCTAAAAAACAAAGCAACAGAGCCTAGGGCACTTCCACTTATGGTCCTATAGCTTAGGGAAATTAAAATCAAAAAGACACAGCCACCCCAATGTTTGGGACGCCTCTGCTTACAAGAACCTCGTTTACCGTACAAGTTCAATATCACAGAAAGTGAAAAATGGATAAAGAACTTGTGGTACTTACGTACAATGCAGTATCACTCAGCAGTGAAATCTATGTCATCAGGCCCGTAGCAGCACAATGAGTGGATTCAGGTACGATGATTCTAACTGAAATAAGTCACACAGAAAATGAAACATCATAAGATATCAGTAATACACGGAATGTAAACTTGGCTACACAGGAACTGAATTACAGAACAGAACAGGGTCTCACATTTAGAAAAACAACTTATGCTTGCTTAAGGGTAAAGGTGAGTTGGGGTGCTGCATAAAACCAGAGATCGAAATGAGCACAGATAAAGTTCCTTAAGCCAAATATGGAATAGACAAGAGCTACTCCTTGCTCAACGAAATGGACTCAACACCGCATATTAAACGCCTAAGAATGTACCTGACTCTTAAGTATCTTAAAACCTATGGATTGCTATGTCTCCGAAAGAGAATCAAGCATGTGTACAGGGAAATAAACGCAGCAGTGATAGGATTGGAGAGGTTCGGTGAGCAAATGAAGACCCTTTGAAGTCATATTGCATGGTACCCATTCCACGGGTTTCAACTACCCAGGTTTAAGATATTCTTCCTTCAGCTAAAACATGCATGTGGAACCTAGAGTATGATCAACCATGTGATCGGGAGACGTGTTCAAATATGTCTCAGTTTTCGTACCCTGGTACTCGGGTGCAACATTCCAGACGCTTTACTAACACTCTCCCGACTTGGAGAGTCAGTCCCTTTAACCTCCTGTTTTGCTCAGTTTGCAATTTCTGCGGAAGATGAACAGGAATAGCGAGAACCAATGAGAGACTAGCTGGAGGTGTCTGGACGGGCAAATTTAACTGTCATTTCCCACCAGGAAGAGGAAATAACCAAAGGCTCAGCGTACCGTGCCGCAACCAGATTAGGGCCTGAAGCCATCCTGCGGTGTTGCGGCCAGCTCACAAGAAAGCAAGTTGAAGAAAGGAGCTCAGGGGCACTGTAATTCAGAAACCTGCAGAGTTATAAATGACAACTATCGTCCAAAAATATACTGAAGTAAGGCTGCCAAGAGGACTTGAAAGCGGGGCAGAATTGCAGGAAACCGATTTCAGGAGGTAGACTGGAATTGCATTGAAAGCATAGGAAAAGAGGCAAAATGTCCACAATGATGCACTTGGCCAAAAAGGGCGTATGCGTTTTTTCCTGAATATATTCAGGAAAAAACGCATACGCCCTTTTTGGCCAACCAAGCAAGCTTGCAAAGGAAATCTGCACTACAATGAAGTCTCACTTCCCCCCGGTCAAAAGGGCCATCTGAAAAAAGTGTAAAATCCAGAAAGGCAGGACAGGCCATGGAGAACTGGGAGCCTTGTTATGCTGATGGGCAGGATGTAAATTGCCACAGACACTCGGGAGAAGTGTATGGTGTTTCCTGAAACATCTAAAAAACAAAGCAACAGAGCCTAGGGCACTTCCACTTATGGTCCTATAGCTTAGGGAAATTAAAATCAAAAAGACACAGCCACCCCAAACTTTGGGACGGCTCTGTTTACAAGAACCTCGTTTACCGTACAAGTTCAATATCACAGAAAGTGAAAAATGGATAAAGAAGTTGTGGTACTCACATACAATGCAGTATCACTCAGTAATGAAATCTATGTCATCAGGCCCGTATCAGCACAATGAGTGGATTCGGGTATGGTGATTCTAACTGAAATAAGTCACACAGAAAAAGAAACATCAATAAATATCACTAATACATGGAATGTAAACTTGGCTACAGAGGAACTGAATTCCAACACAGAACAGGGTCTCAAATTGAGAAAACCAACTTATGCTTGCTTAAGGGGAAAGTTGAGTTGGGGTGCTGCATAAAACCAGAGATTGAAATGAGCACAGATAAAGTTCCTTAAGCCAAATATGGAATAGACAAGAGCTACTCCTTGCTCAACGAAATGACTCAACACCCCATATTAAACAATTCAGAATGTACCTGACTAGTAAGTATCTTAAAACCGATGGATTGCTATGTCTCCGAAAGAGAATCAAGCGTGTGTACAGGGGCATAAACGCAGCAGTGATAGGATTGGAGAGGTTCGGTGAGCAAATGAAGACTCTTAGAAGTCATATTGCATGGTACCCATTCCACGGGTTTCAACTACCCAGGTTTAAGGTATTCTTCCTTCAGCTAAAACATGCATGTGGAACCTAGAGTATGATCAACCATGTGAGCGGGAGACGTGTTCAAATATGTCTCAGTTTTCGTACCCTGGTACTCGGGTGCAACATTCCAGACGCTTTACTAACACTCTCCCGACTTGGAGAGTCAGTCCCTTTAACCTCCTGTTTGGCCCAGTTTGCAATTTCTGCGGAAGATGGACAGGAATAGCGAGAACCAATGAGAGACTAGCTGGAGGTGTCTGGACGGGCAAATTTAACTCTCATTTCCCACCAGGAAGAGGAAATAACCAAAGGCTCAGCGTGCCGTGCCGGAACCAGATTAGGGCCTGAAGCCATCCTGCGGTGTTGCGGCCAGCTCACAAGAAAACGAGTTGAAGAAAGGAGCTCAGGGGCACTGTAATTCACAAACCTGCAGAGTTATAAATGACAACTATCGTCCAAAAATATACTGAAGTAAGGCTGCCAAGAGGACTTGAAAGCGGGGCAGAATTGCAGGAAACCGATTTCAGGAGGTAGACTGGAATTGCATTGAAAGCATAGGAAAAGAGGCAGAACGTCCACAATGATGCACTTGGCCAAAAAGGGCGTATGCGTTTTTTCCTGAATATATTCAGGAAAAAACGCATACGCCCTTTTTGGCCAACCAAGCAAGCTTGCAAAGGAAATCTGCACTACAATGAAGTCTCACTTCCCCCCGGTCAAAAGGGCCATCTGAAAAAAGTGTAAAATCCAGAAAGGCAGGACAGGCCATGGAGAACTGGGAGCCTTGTTATGCTGATGGGCGGGATGTAAATTGCCAACAGACACTCTGGAGAAGTGTATGGTGTTTCCTGAAACATCTAAAAAACAAAGCAACAGAGCCTAGGGCACTTCCACTTATGGTCCTATAGCTTAGGGAAATTAAAATCAAAAAGACACAGCCACCCCAATGTTTGGGACGCCTCTGTTTACAAGAACCTCGTTTACCGTACAAGTTCAATATCACAGAAAGTGAAAAATGGATAAAGAACTTGTGGTACTTACGTACAATGCAGTATCACTCAGCAGTGAAATCTATGTCATCAGGCCCGTAGCAGCACAATGAGTGGATTCAGGTACGATGATTCTAACTGAAATAAGTCACACAGAAAATGAAACATCATAAGATATCAGTAATACACGGAATGTAAACTTGGCTACACAGGAACTGAATTACAGAACAGAACAGGGTCTCACATTTAGAAAAACAACTTATGCTTGCTTAAGGGTAAAGGTGAGTTGGGGTGCTGCATAAAACCAGAGATCGAAATGAGCACAGATAAAGTTCCTTAAGCCAAATATGGAATAGACAAGAGCTACTCCTTGCTCAACGAAATGGACTCAACACCGCATATTAAACGCCTAAGAATGTACCTGACTCTTAAGTATCTTAAAACCTATGGATTGCTATGTCTCCGAAAGAGAATCAAGCATGTGTACAGGGAAATAAACGCAGCAGTGATAGGATTGGAGAGGTTCGGTGAGCAAATGAAGACCCTTTGAAGTCATATTGCATGGTACCCATTCCACGGGTTTCAACTACCCAGGTTTAAGATATTCTTCCTTCAGCTAAAACATGCATGTGGAACCTAGAGTATGATCAACCATGTGATCGGGAGACGTGTTCAAATATGTCTCAGTTTTCGTACCCTGGTACTCGGGTGCAACATTCCAGACGCTTTACTAACACTCTCCCGACTTGGAGAGTCAGTCCCTTTAACCTCCTGTTTTGCTCAGTTTGCAATTTCTGCGGAAGATGAACAGGAATAGCGAGAACCAATGAGAGACTAGCTGGAGGTGTCTGGACGGGCAAATTTAACTGTCATTTCCCACCAGGAAGAGGAAATAACCAAAGGCTCAGCGTACCGTGCCGGAACCAGATTAGGGCCTGAAGCCATCCTGCGGTGTTGCGGCCAGCTCACAAGAAAGCAAGTTGAAGAAAGGAGCTCAGGGGCACTGTAATTCAGAAACCTGCAGAGTTATAAATGACAACTATCGTCCAAAAATATACTGAAGTAAGGCTGCCAAGAGGACTTGAAAGCGGGGCAGAATTGCAGGAAACCGATTTCAGGAGGTAGACTGGAATTGCATTGAAAGCATAGGAAAAGAGGCAAAATGTCCACAATGATGCACTTGGCCAAAAAGGGCGTATGCGTTTTTTCCTGAATATATTCAGGAAAAAACGCATACGCCCTTTTTGGCCAACCAAGCAAGCTTGCAAAGGAAATCTGCACTACAATGAAGTCTCACTTCCCCCCGGTCAAAAGGGCCATCTGAAAAAAGTGTAAAATCCAGAAAGGCAGGACAGGCCATGGAGAACTGGGAGCCTTGTTATGCTGATGGGCAGGATGTAAATTGCCACAGACACTCGGGAGAAGTGTATGGTGTTTCCTGAAACATCTAAAAAACAAAGCAACAGAGCCTAGGGCACTTCCACTTATGGTCCTATAGCTTAGGGAAATTAAAATCAAAAAGACACAGCCACCCCAAACTTTGGGACGGCTCTGTTTACAAGAACCTCGTTTACCGTACAAGTTCAATATCACAGAAAGTGAAAAATGGATAAAGAAGTTGTGGTACTCACATACAATGCAGTATCACTCAGTAATGAAATCTATGTCATCAGGCCCGTATCAGCACAATGAGTGGATTCGGGTATGGTGATTCTAACTGAAATAAGTCACACAGAAAAAGAAACATCAATAAATATCACTAATACACGGAATGTAAACTTGGCTACAGAGGAACTGAATTCCAACACAGAACAGGGTCTCAAATTGAGAAAACCAACTTATGCTTGCTTAAGGGGAAAGTTGAGTTGGGGTGCTGCATAAAACCAGAGATTGAAATGAGCACAGATAAAGTTCCTTAAGCCAAATATGGAATAGACAAGAGCTACTCCTTGCTCAACGAAATGACTCAACACCCCATATTAAACAATTCAGAATGTACCTGACTAGTAAGTATCTTAAAACCGATGGATTGCTATGTCTCCGAAAGAGAATCAAGCGTGTGTACAGGGGCATAAACGCAGCAGTGATAGGATTGGAGAGGTTCGGTGAGCAAATGAAGACTCTTAGAAGTCATATTGCATGGTACCCATTCCACGGGTTTCAACTACCCAGGTTTAAGGTATTCTTCCTTCAGCTAAAACATGCATGTGGAACCTAGAGTATGATCAACCATGTGAGCGGGAGACGTGTTCAAATATGTCTCAGTTTTCGTACCCTGGTACTCGGGTGCAACATTCCAGACGCTTTACTAACACTCTCCCGACTTGGAGAGTCAGTCCCTTTAACCTCCTGTTTGGCGCAGTTTGCAATTTCTGCGGAAGATGGACAGGAATAGCGAGAACCAATGAGAGACTAGCTGGAGGTGTCTGGACGGGCAAATTTAACTCTCATTTCCCACCAGGAAGAGGAAATAACCAAAGGCTCAGCGTGCCGTGCCGGAACCAGATTAGGGCCTGAAGCCATCCTGCGGTGTTGCGGCCAGCTCACAAGAAAACGAGTTGAAGAAAGGAGCTCAGGGGCACTGTAATTCACAAACCTGCAGAGTTATAAATGACAACTATCGTCCAAAAATATACTGAAGTAAGGCTGCCAAGAGGACTTGAAAGCGGGGCAGAATTGCAGGAAACCGATTTCAGGAGGTAGACTGGAATTGCATTGAAAGCATAGGAAAAGAGGCAGAACGTCCACAATGATGCACTTGGCCAAAAAGGGCGTATGCGTTTTTTCCTGAATATATTCAGGAAAAAACGCATACGCCCTTTTTGGCCAACCAAGCAAGCTTGCAAAGGAAATCTGCACTACAATGAAGTCTCACTTCCCCCCGGTCAAAAGGGCCATCTGAAAAAAGTGTAAAATCCAGAAAGGCAGGACAGGCCATGGAGAACTGGGAGCCTTGTTATGCTGATGGGCGGGATGTAAATTGCCAACAGACACTCTGGAGAAGTGTATGGTGTTTCCTGAAACATCTAAAAAACAAAGCAACAGAGCCTAGGGCACTTCCACTTATGGTCCTATAGCTTAGGGAAATTAAAATCAAAAAGACACAGCCACCCCAATGTTTGGGACGCCTCTGTTTACAAGAACCTCGTTTACCGTACAAGTTCAATATCACAGAAAGTGAAAAATGGATAAAGAACTTGTGGTACTTACGTACAATGCAGTATCACTCAGCAGTGAAATCTATGTCATCAGGCCCGTAGCAGCACAATGAGTGGATTCAGGTACGATGATTCTAACTGAAATAAGTCACACAGAAAATGAAACATCATAAGATATCAGTAATACACGGAATGTAAACTTGGCTACACAGGAACTGAATTACAGAACAGAACAGGGTCTCACATTTAGAAAAACAACTTATGCTTGCTTAAGGGTAAAGGTGAGTTGGGGTGCTGCATAAAACCAGAGATCGAAATGAGCACAGATAAAGTTCCTTAAGCCAAATATGGAATAGACAAGAGCTACTCCTTGCTCAACGAAATGGACTCAACACCGCATATTAAACGCCTAAGAATGTACCTGACTCTTAAGTATCTTAAAACCTATGGATTGCTATGTCTCCGAAAGAGAATCAAGCATGTGTACAGGGAAATAAACGCAGCAGTGATAGGATTGGAGAGGTTCGGTGAGCAAATGAAGACCCTTTGAAGTCATATTGCATGGTACCCATTCCACGGGTTTCAACTACCCAGGTTTAAGATATTCTTCCTTCAGCTAAAACATGCATGTGGAACCTAGAGTATGATCAACCATGTGATCGGGAGACGTGTTCAAATATGTCTCAGTTTTCGTACCCTGGTACTCGGGTGCAACATTCCAGACGCTTTACTAACACTCTCCCGACTTGGAGAGTCAGTCCCTTTAACCTCCTGTTTTGCTCAGTTTGCAATTTCTGCGGAAGATGAACAGGAATAGCGAGAACCAATGAGAGACTAGCTGGAGGTGTCTGGACGGGCAAATTTAACTGTCATTTCCCACCAGGAAGAGGAAATAACCAAAGGCTCAGCGTACCGTGCCGGAACCAGATTAGGGCCTGAAGCCATCCTGCGGTGTTGCGGCCAGCTCACAAGAAAGCAAGTTGAAGAAAGGAGCTCAGGGGCACTGTAATTCAGAAACCTGCAGAGTTATAAATGACAACTATCGTCCAAAAATATACTGAAGTAAGGCTGCCAAGAGGACTTGAAAGCGGGGCAGAATTGCAGGAAACCGATTTCAGGAGGTAGACTGGAATTGCATTGAAAGCATAGGAAAAGAGGCAAAATGTCCACAATGATGCACTTGGCCAAAAAGGGCGTATGCGTTTTTTCCTGAATATATTCAGGAAAAAACGCATACGCCCTTTTTGGCCAACCAAGCAAGCTTGCAAAGGAAATCTGCACTACAATGAAGTCTCACTTCCCCCCGGTCAAAAGGGCCATCTGAAAAAAGTGTAAAATCCAGAAAGGCAGGACAGGCCATGGAGAACTGGGAGCCTTGTTATGCTGATGGGCAGGATGTAAATTGCCACAGACACTCGGGAGAAGTGTATGGTGTTTCCTGAAACATCTAAAAAACAAAGCAACAGAGCCTAGGGCACTTCCACTTATGGTCCTATAGCTTAGGGAAATTAAAATCAAAAAGACACAGCCACCCCAAACTTTGGGACGGCTCTGTTTACAAGAACCTCGTTTACCGTACAAGTTCAATATCACAGAAAGTGAAAAATGGATAAAGAAGTTGTGGTACTCACATACAATGCAGTATCACTCAGTAATGAAATCTATGTCATCAGGCCCGTATCAGCACAATGAGTGGATTCGGGTATGGTGATTCTAACTGAAATAAGTCACACAGAAAAAGAAACATCAATAAATATCACTAATACACGGAATGTAAACTTGGCTACAGAGGAACTGAATTCCAACACAGAACAGGGTCTCAAATTGAGAAAACCAACTTATGCTTGCTTAAGGGGAAAGTTGAGTTGGGGTGCTGCATAAAACCAGAGATTGAAATGAGCACAGATAAAGTTCCTTAAGCCAAATATGGAATAGACAAGAGCTACTCCTTGCTCAACGAAATGACTCAACACCCCATATTAAACAATTCAGAATGTACCTGACTAGTAAGTATCTTAAAACCGATGGATTGCTATGTCTCCGAAAGAGAATCAAGCGTGTGTACAGGGGCATAAACGCAGCAGTGATAGGATTGGAGAGGTTCGGTGAGCAAATGAAGACTCTTAGAAGTCATATTGCATGGTACCCATTCCACGGGTTTCAACTACCCAGGTTTAAGGTATTCTTCCTTCAGCTAAAACATGCATGTGGAACCTAGAGTATGATCAACCATGTGAGCGGGAGACGTGTTCAAATATGTCTCAGTTTTCGTACCCTGGTACTCGGGTGCAACATTCCAGACGCTTTACTAACACTCTCCCGACTTGGAGAGTCAGTCCCTTTAACCTCCTGTTTGGCCCAGTTTGCAATTTCTGCGGAAGATGGACAGGAATAGCGAGAACCAATGAGAGACTAGCTGGAGGTGTCTGGACGGGCAAATTTAACTCTCATTTCCCACCAGGAAGAGGAAATAACCAAAGGCTCAGCGTGCCGTGCCGGAACCAGATTAGGGCCTGAAGCCATCCTGCGGTGTTGCGGCCAGCTCACAAGAAAACGAGTTGAAGAAAGGAGCTCAGGGGCACTGTAATTCACAAACCTGCAGAGTTATAAATGACAACTATCGTCCAAAAATATACTGAAGTAAGGCTGCCAAGAGGACTTGAAAGCGGGGCAGAATTGCAGGAAACCGATTTCAGGAGGTAGACTGGAATTGCATTGAAAGCATAGGAAAAGAGGCAGAACGTCCACAATGATGCACTTGGCCAAAAAGGGCGTATGCGTTTTTTCCTGAATATATTCAGGAAAAAACGCATACGCCCTTTTTGGCCAACCAAGCAAGCTTGCAAAGGAAATCTGCACTACAATGAAGTCTCACTTCCCCCCGGTCAAAAGGGCCATCTGAAAAAAGTGTAAAATCCAGAAAGGCAGGACAGGCCATGGAGAACTGGGAGCCTTGTTATGCTGATGGGCGGGATGTAAATTGCCAACAGACACTCTGGAGAAGTGTATGGTGTTTCCTGAAACATCTAAAAAACAAAGCAACAGAGCCTAGGGCACTTCCACTTATGGTCCTATAGCTTAGGGAAATTAAAATCAAAAAGACACAGCCACCCCAATGTTTGGGACGCCTCTGTTTACAAGAACCTCGTTTACCGTACAAGTTCAATATCACAGAAAGTGAAAAATGGATAAAGAACTTGTGGTACTTACGTACAATGCAGTATCACTCAGCAGTGAAATCTATGTCATCAGGCCCGTAGCAGCACAATGAGTGGATTCAGGTACGATGATTCTAACTGAAATAAGTCACACAGAAAATGAAACATCATAAGATATCAGTAATACACGGAATGTAAACTTGGCTACACAGGAACTGAATTACAGAACAGAACAGGGTCTCACATTTAGAAAAACAACTTATGCTTGCTTAAGGGTAAAGGTGAGTTGGGGTGCTGCATAAAACCAGAGATCGAAATGAGCACAGATAAAGTTCCTTAAGCCAAATATGGAATAGACAAGAGCTACTCCTTGCTCAACGAAATGGACTCAACACCGCATATTAAACGCCTAAGAATGTACCTGACTCTTAAGTATCTTAAAACCTATGGATTGCTATGTCTCCGAAAGAGAATCAAGCATGTGTACAGGGAAATCAACGCAGCAGTGATAGGATTGGAGAGGTTCGGTGAGCAAATGAAGACCCTTTGAAGTCATATTGCATGGTACCCATTCCACGGGTTTCAACTACCCAGGTTTAAGATATTCTTCCTTCAGCTAAAACATGCATGTGGAACCTAGAGTATGATCAACCATGTGATCGGGAGACGTGTTCAAATATGTCTCAGTTTTCGTACCCTGGTACTCGGGTGCAACATTCCAGACGCTTTACTAACACTCTCCCGACTTGGAGAGTCAGTCCCTTTAACCTCCTGTTTTGCTCAGTTTGCAATTTCTGCGGAAGATGAACAGGAATAGCGAGAACCAATGAGAGACTAGCTGGAGGTGTCTGGACGGGCAAATTTAACTGTCATTTCCCACCAGGAAGAGGAAATAACCAAAGGCTCAGCGTACCGTGCCGGAACCAGATTAGGGCCTGAAGCCATCCTGCGGTGTTGCGGCCAGCTCACAAGAAAGCAAGTTGAAGAAAGGAGCTCAGGGGCACTGTAATTCAGAAACCTGCAGAGTTATAAATGACAACTATCGTCCAAAAATATACTGAAGTAAGGCTGCCAAGAGGACTTGAAAGCGGGGCAGAATTGCAGGAAACCGATTTCAGGAGGTAGACTGGAATTGCATTGAAAGCATAGGAAAAGAGGCAAAATGTCCACAATGATGCACTTGGCCAAAAAGGGCGTATGCGTTTTTTCCTGAATATATTCAGGAAAAAACGCATACGCCCTTTTTGGCCAACCAAGCAAGCTTGCAAAGGAAATCTGCACTACAATGAAGTCTCACTTCCCCCCGGTCAAAAGGGCCATCTGAAAAAAGTGTAAAATCCAGAAAGGCAGGACAGGCCATGGAGAACTGGGAGCCTTGTTATGCTGATGGGCAGGATGTAAATTGCCACAGACACTCGGGAGAAGTGTATGGTGTTTCCTGAAACATCTAAAAAACAAAGCAACAGAGCCTAGGGCACTTCCACTTATGGTCCTATAGCTTAGGGAAATTAAAATCAAAAAGACACAGCCACCCCAAACTTTGGGACGGCTCTGTTTACAAGAACCTCGTTTACCGTACAAGTTCAATATCACAGAAAGTGAAAAATGGATAAAGAAGTTGTGGTACTCACATACAATGCAGTATCACTCAGTAATGAAATCTATGTCATCAGGCCCGTATCAGCACAATGAGTGGATTCGGGTATGGTGATTCTAACTGAAATAAGTCACACAGAAAAAGAAACATCAATAAATATCACTAATACACGGAATGTAAACTTGGCTACAGAGGAACTGAATTCCAACACAGAACAGGGTCTCAAATTGAGAAAACCAACTTATGCTTGCTTAAGGGGAAAGTTGAGTTGGGGTGCTGCATAAAACCAGAGATTGAAATGAGCACAGATAAAGTTCCTTAAGCCAAATATGGAATAGACAAGAGCTACTCCTTGCTCAACGAAATGACTCAACACCCCATATTAAACAATTCAGAATGTACCTGACTAGTAAGTATCTTAAAACCGATGGATTGCTATGTCTCCGAAAGAGAATCAAGCGTGTGTACAGGGGCATAAACGCAGCAGTGATAGGATTGGAGAGGTTCGGTGAGCAAATGAAGACTCTTAGAAGTCATATTGCATGGTACCCATTCCACGGGTTTCAACTACCCAGGTTTAAGGTATTCTTCCTTCAGCTAAAACATGCATGTGGAACCTAGAGTATGATCAACCATGTGAGCGGGAGACGTGTTCAAATATGTCTCAGTTTTCGTACCCTGGTACTCGGGTGCAACATTCCAGACGCTTTACTAACACTCTCCCGACTTGGAGAGTCAGTCCCTTTAACCTCCTGTTTGGCCCAGTTTGCAATTTCTGCGGAAGATGGACAGGAATAGCGAGAACCAATGAGAGACTAGCTGGAGGTGTCTGGACGGGCAAATTTAACTCTCATTTCCCACCAGGAAGAGGAAATAACCAAAGGCTCAGCGTGCCGTGCCGGAACCAGATTAGGGCCTGAAGCCATCCTGCGGTGTTGCGGCCAGCTCACAAGAAAACGAGTTGAAGAAAGGAGCTCAGGGGCACTGTAATTCACAAACCTGCAGAGTTATAAATGACAACTATCGTCCAAAAATATACTGAAGTAAGGCTGCCAAGAGGACTTGAAAGCGGGGCAGAATTGCAGGAAACCGATTTCAGGAGGTAGACTGGAATTGCATTGAAAGCATAGGAAAAGAGGCAGAACGTCCACAATGATGCACTTGGCCAAAAAGGGCGTATGCGTTTTTTCCTGAATATATTCAGGAAAAAACGCATACGCCCTTTTTGGCCAACCAAGCAAGCTTGCAAAGGAAATCTGCACTACAATGAAGTCTCACTTCCCCCCGGTCAAAAGGGCCATCTGAAAAAAGTGTAAAATCCAGAAAGGCAGGACAGGCCATGGAGAACTGGGAGCCTTGTTATGCTGATGGGCGGGATGTAAATTGCCAACAGACACTCTGGAGAAGTGTATGGTGTTTCCTGAAACATCTAAAAAACAAAGCAACAGAGCCTAGGGCACTTCCACTTATGGTCCTATAGCTTAGGGAAATTAAAATCAAAAAGATACAGCCACCCCAATGTTTGGGACGCCTCTGTTTACAAGAACCTCGTTTACCGTACAAGTTCAATATCACAGAAAGTGAAAAATGGAGAAAGAACTTGTGGTACTTACGTACAATGCAGTATCACTCAGCAGTGAAATCTATGTCATCAGGCCCGTAGCAGCACAATGAGTGGATTCAGGTACGATGATTCTAACTGAAATAAGTCACACAGAAAAAGAAACATCATAAGATATCAGTAATACACGGAATGTAAACTTGGCTACACGGGAACTGAATTACAGAACAGAACAGGGTCTCAAATTTAGAAAACCAACTTATGCTTGTTTAAGGGGAAAGGTGAGTTGGGGTGCTGCATAAAACCAGAGATTGAAATGAGCACAGATAAAGTTCCTTAAGCCAAATATGGAATAGACAAGAGCTACTCCTTGCTCAACGAAATGGACTCAACACCGCATATTAAACGCCTAAGAAAGTACCTGACTCTTAAGTATCTTAAAACCTATGGATTGCTATGTCTCCGAAAGAGAATCAAGCATGTGTACAGGGACATAAACGCAGCAGTGATAGGATTGGAGAGGCTCGGTGAGCAAATGAAGACCCTTTGAAGTCATATTGCATGGTACCCATTCCAAGGGGTTCAACTACCCAGGTTTAAGGTATTCTTCCTTCACCTAAAACATGCATGTGGAATCTAGAGTATGATCAACCATGTGATCGGGAGACGTGTTCAAATATGTCTCAGTTTTCGTACCCTGGTACTCGGGTGCAACATTCCAGACGCTTTACTAACACTCTCCCGACTTGGAGAGTCAGTCCCTTTAACCTCCTGTTTGGCCCAGTTTGCAATTTCTGCGGAAGATGGACAGGAATAGCGAGAACCAATGAGAGACTAGCTGGAGGTGTCTGGACGGGCAAATTTAACTCTCATTTCCCACCAGGAAGAGGAAATAACCAAAGGCTCAGCGTGCCGTGCCGGAACCAGATTAGGGCCTGAAGCCATCCTGCGGTGTTGCGGCCAGCTCACAAGAAAACGAGTTGAAGAAAGGAGCTCAGGGGCACTGTAATTCACAAACCTGCAGAGTTATAAATGACAACTATCGTCCAAAAATATACTGAAGTAAGGCTGCCAAGAGGACTTGAAAGCGGGGCAGAATTGCAGGAAACCGATTTCAGGAGGTAGACTGGAATTGCATTGAAAGCATAGGAAAAGAGGCAGAACGTCCACAATGATGCACTTGGCCAAAAAGGGCGTATGCATTTTTTCCTGAATATATTCAGGAAAAAACGCATACGCCCTTTTTGGCCAACCAAGCAAGCTTGCAAAGGAAATCTGCACTACAATGAAGTCTCACTTCCCCCCGGTCAAAAGGGCCATCTGAAAAAAGTGTAAAATCCAGAAAGGCAGGACAGGCCATGGAGAACTGGGAGCCTTGTTATGCTGATGGGCGGGATGTCAATTGCCAACAGACACTCGGGAGAAGTGTATGGTGTTTCCTGAAACATCTAAAAAACAAAGCAACAGAGCCTAGGGCACTTCCACTTATGGTCCTATAGCTTAGGGAAATTAAAATCAAAAAGATACAGCCACCCCAATGTTTGGGACGCCTCTGTTTACAAGAACCTCGTTTACCGTACAAGTTCAATATCACAGAAAGTGAAAAATGGATAAAGAACTTGTGGTACTTACGTACAATGCAGTATCACTCAGCAGTGAAATCTATGTCATCAGGCCCGTAGCAGCACAATGAGTGGATTCAGGTACGATGATTCTAACTGAAATAAGTCACACAGAAAAAGAAATATCATAAGATATCAGTAATACACGGAATGTAAACTTGGCTACACAGGAACTGAATTACAGAACAGAACAGGGTCTCAAATTTAGAAAACCAACTTATGCTTGTTTAAGGGTAAAGGTGAGTTGGGGTGCTGCATAAAACCAGAGATTGAAATGAGCACAGATAAAGTTCCTTAAGCCAAATATGGAATAGACAAGAGCTACTCCTTGCTCAACGAAATGGACTCAACACCCCATATTAAACGCCTAAGAATGTACCTGACTCTTAAGTATCTTAAAACCGATGGATTGCTATGTCTCCGAAAGAGAATCAAGCATGTGTACAGGGACATAAACGCAGCAGTGATAGGATTGGAGAGGTTCGGTGAGCAAATGAAGACCCTTTGAAGTCATATTGCATGGTACCCATTCCACGGGTTTCAACTACCCAGGTTTAAGGTATTCTTCCTTCAGCTAAAACATGCATGTGGAACCTAGAGTATGATCAACCATGTGATCGGGAGACGTGTTCAAATATGTCTCAGTTTTCGTACCCTGGTACTCGGGTGCAACATTCCAGACGCTTTACTAACACTCTCCCGACTTGGAGAGTCAGTCCCTTTAACCTCCTGTTTGGCCCAGTTTGCAATTTCTGCGGAAGATGAACAGGAATAGCGAGAACCAATGAGAGACTAGCTGGAGGTGTCTGGACGGGCAAATTTAACTCTCATTTCCCACCAGGAAGTGGAAATAACCAAAGGCTCAGCGTGCCGTTCCGGAACCAGATTAGGGCCTGAAGCCATCCTGCGGTGTTGCGGCCAGCTCACAAGAAAACGAGTTGAAGAAAGGAGCTCAGGGGCACTGTAATTCACAAACCTGCAGAGTTATAAATGACAACTATCGTCCAAAAATATACTGAAGTAAGGCTGCCAAGAGGACTTGAAAGCGGGGCAGAATTGCAGGAAACCGATTTCAGGAGGTAGACTGGAATTGCATTGAAAGCATAGGAAAAGAGGCAGAACGTCCACAATGATGCACTTGGCCTAAAAGGGCGTATGCGTTTTTTCCTGAATATATTCAGGAAAAAACGCATACGCCCTTTTTGGCCAACCAAGCAAGCTTGCAAAGGAAATCTGCACTACAATGAAGTCTCACTTCCCCCCGGTCAAAAGGGCCATCTGAAAAAAGTGTAAAATCCAGAAAGGCAGGACAGGCCATGGAGAACTGGGAGCCTTGTTATGCTGATGGGCGGGATGTCAATTGCCAACAGACACTCGGGAGAAGTGTATGGTGTTTCCTGAAACATCTAAAAAACAAAGCAACAGAGCCTAGGGCACTTCCACTTATGGTCCTATAGCTTAGGGAAATTAAAATCAAAAAGATACAGCCACCCCAATGTTTGGGACGCCTCTGTTTACAAGAACCTCGTTTACCGTACAAGTTCAATATCACAGAAAGTGAAAAATGGATAAAGAACTTGTGGTACTTACGTACAATGCAGTATCACTCAGCAGTGAAATCTATGTCATCAGGCCCGTAGCAGCACAATGAGTGGATTCAGGTACGATGATTCTAACTGAAATAAGTCACACAGAAAAAGAAACATCATAAGATATCAGTAATACACGGAATGTAAACTTGGCTACACAGGAACTGAATTACAGAACAGAACAGGGTCTCAAATTTAGAAAACCAACTTATGCTTGTTTAAGGGTAAAGGTGAGTTGGGGTGCTGCATAAAACCAGAGATTGAAATGAGCACAGATAAAGTTCCTTAAGCCAAATATGGAATAGACAAGAGCTACTCCTTGCTCAACGAAATGGACTCAACACCGCATATTAAACGCCTAAGAATGTACCTGACTCTTAAGTATCTTAAAACCTATGGATTGCTATGTCTCCGAAAGAGAATCAAGCATGTGTACAGGGACATAAACGCAGCAGTGATAGGATTGGAGAGGTTCGGTGAGCAAATGAAGACCCTTTGAAGTCATATTGCATGGTACCCATTCCACGGGTTTCAACTACCCAGGTTTAAGGTATTCTTCCTTCAGCTAAAACATGCATGTGGAACCTAGAGTATGATCAACCATGTGATCGGGAGACGTGTTCAAATATGTCTCAGTTTTCGTACCCTGGTACTCGGGTGCAACATTCCAGATGCTTTACTAACACTCTCCCGACTTGGAGAGTCAGTCCCTTTAACCTCCTGTTTGGCCCAGTTTGCAATTTCTGCGGAAGATGAACAGGAATAGCGAGAACCAATGAGAGACTAGCTGGAGGTGTCTGGACGGGCAAATTTAACTCTCATTTCCCACCAGGAAGAGGAAATAACCAAAGGCTCAGCGTGCCGTGCCGGAACCAGATTAGGGCCTGAAGCCATCCTGCGGTGTTGCGGCCAGCTCACAAGAAAACGAGTTGAAGAAAGGAGCTCAGGGGCACTGTAATTCACAAACCTGCAGAGTTATAAATGACAACTATCGTCCAAAAATATACTGAAGTAAGGCTGCCAAGAGGACTTGAAAGCGGGGCAGAATTGCAGGAAACCGATTTCAGGAGGTAGACTGGAATTGCATTGAAAGCATAGGAAAAGAGGCAGAACGTCCACAATGATGCACTTGGCCAAAAAGGGCGTATGCGTTTTTTCCTGAATATATTCAGGAAAAAACACATACGCCCTTTTTGGCCAACCAAGCAAGCTTACAAAGGAAATCTGCACTACAATGAAGTCTCACTTCCCCCCCGGTCAAAAGGGCCATCTGAAAAAAGTGTAAAATCCAGAAAGGCAGGACAGGCCATGGAGAACTGGGAGCCTTGTTATGCTGATGGGCGGGATGTAAATTGCCAACAGACACTCGGGAGAAGTGTATGGTGTTTCCTGAAACATCTAAAAAACAAAGCAGCAGAGCCTAGGGCACTTCCACTTATGGTCCTATAGCTTAGGGAAATTAAAATCAAAAAGATACAGCCACCCCAATGTTTGGGATGCCTCTGTTTACAAGAACCTCGTTTACCGTACAAGTTCAATATCACAGAAAGTGAAAAATGGATAAAGAACTTGTGGTACTTACGTACAATGCAGTATCACTCAGCAGTGAAATCTATGTCATCAGGCCCGTAGCAGCACAATGAGTGGATTCAGGTACGATGATTCTAACTGAAATAAGTCACACAGAGAAAGAAACATCATAAGATATCAGTAATACACGGAATGTAAACTTGGCTACACAGGAACTGAATTACAGAACAGAACAGGGTCTCACATTTAGAAAACCAACTTATGCTTGTTTAAGGGTAAAGGTGAGTTGGGGTGCTGCATAAAACCAGAGATTGAAATGAGCACAGATAAAGTTCCTTAAGCCAAATATGGAATAGACAAGAGCTACTCCTTGCTCAACGAAATGGACTCAACACCGCATATTAAACGCCTAAGAATGTACCTGACTCTTAAGTATCTTAAAACCTATGGATTGCTATGTCTCCGAAAGAGAATCAAGCATGTGTACAGGGACATAAACGCAGCAGTGATAGGATTGGAGAGGTTCGGTGAGCAAATGAAGACCCTTTGAAGTCATATTGCATGGTACCCATTCCACGGGTTTCAACTACCCAGGTTTAAGGTATTCTTCCTTCAGCTAAAACATGCATGTGGAACCTAGAGTATGATCAACCATGTGATCGGGAGACGTGTTCAAATATGTCTCAGTTTTCGTACCCTGGTACTCGGGTGCAACATTCCAGACGCTTTACTAACACTCTCCCGACTTGGAGAGTCAGTCCCTTTAACCTCCTGTTTGGCCCAGTTTGCAATTTCTGCGGAAGATGAACAGGAATAGCGAGAACCAATGAGAGACTAGCTGGAGGTGTCTGGACGGGCAAATTTAACTCTCATTTCCCACCAGGAAGAGGAATTAACCAAAGGCTCAGCGTGCCGTGCCGGAACCAGATTAGGGCCTGAAGCCATCCTGCGGTGTTGCGGCCAGCTCACAAGAAAACGAGTTGAAGAAAGGAGCTCAGGGGCACTGTAATTCACAAACCTGCAGAGTTATAAATGACAACTATCCTCCAAAAATATACTGAAGTAAGGCTGCCAAGAGGACTTGAAAGCGGGGCAGAATTGCAGGAAACCGATTTCAGGAGGTAGACTGGAATTGCATTGAAAGCATAGGAAAAGAGGCAGAACGTCCACAATGATGCACTTGGCCAAAAAGGGCGTATGCGTTTTTTCCTGAATATATTCAGGAAAAAACGCATACGCCCTTTTTGGCCAACCAAGCAAGCTTGCAAAGGAAATCTGCACTACAATGAAGTCTCACTTCCCCCCGGTCAAAAGGGCCATCTGAAAAAAGTGTAAAATCCAGAAAGGCAGGACAGGCCATGGAGAACTGGGAGCCTTGTTATGCTGATGGGCGGGATGTCAATTGCCAACAGACACTCGGGAGAAGTGTATGGTGTTTCCTGAAACATCTAAAAAACAAAGCAACAGAGCCTAGGGCACTTCCACTTATGGTCCTATAGCTTAGGGAAATTAAAATCAAAAAGATACAGCCACCCCAATGTTTGGGACGCCTCTGTTTACAAGAACCTCGTTTACCGTACAAGTTCAATATCACAGAAAGTGAAAAATGGATAAAGAACTTGTGGTACTTACGTACAATGCAGTATCACTCAGCAGTGAAATCTATGTCATCAGGCCCGTAGCAGCACAATGAGTGGATTCAGGTACGATGATTCTAACTGAAATAAGTCACACAGAGAAAGAAACATCATAAGATATCAGTAATACACGGAATGTAAACTTGGCTACACAGGAACTGAATTACAGAACAGAACAGGGTCTCAAATTTAGAAAACCAACTTATGCTTGTTTAAGGGTAAAGGTGAGTTGGGGTGCTGCATAAAACCAGAGATTGAAATGAGCACAGATAAAGTTCCTTAAGCCAAATATGGAATAGACAAGAGCTACTCCTTGCTCAACGAAATGGACTCAACACCGCATATTAAACGCCTAAGAATGTACCTGACTCTTAAGTATCTTAAAACCTATGGATTGCTATGTCTCCGAAAGAGAATCAAGCATGTGTACAGGGACATAAACGCAGCAGTGATAGGATTGGAGAGGTTCGGTGAGCAAATGAAGACCCTTTGAAGTCATATTGCATGGTACCCATTCCACGGGTTTCAACTACCCAGGTTTAAGGTATTCTTCCTTCAGCTAAAACATGCATGTGGAACCTAGAGTATGATCAACCATGTGATCGGGAGACGTGTTCAAATATGTCTCAGTTTTCATACCTGGTACTCAGGTGCAACATTCCAGACGCTTTACTAACACTCTCCCGACTTGGAGAGTCAGTCCCTTTAACCTCCTGTTTGGCCCAGTTTGCAATTTCTGCGGAAGATGAACAGGAATAGCGAGAACCAATGAGAGACTAGCTGGAGGTGTCTGGACGGGCAAATTTAACTCTCATTTCCCAACAGGAAGAGGAAATAACCAAAGGCTCAGCGTGCCGTGCCGGAACCAGATTAGGGCCTGAAGCCATCCTGCGGTGTGGCGGCCAGCTCACAAGAAAACGAGTTGAAGAAAGGAGCTCAGGGGCACTGTAATTCACAAACCTGCAGAGTTATAAATGACAACTATCGTCCAAAAATATACTGAAGTAAGGCTGCCAAGAGGACTTGAAAGCGGGGCAGAATTGCAGGAAACCGATTTCAGGAGGTAGACTGGAATTGCATTGAAACCATAGGAAAAGAGGCAGAACGTCCACAATGATGCACTTGGCCAAAAAGGGCGTATGCGTTTTTTCCTGAATATATTCAGGAAAAAACGCATACGCCCTTTTTGGCCAACCAAGCAAGCTTGCAAAGGAAATCTGCACTACAATGAAGTCTCACTTCCCCCCCCCCCCGGTCAAAAGGGCCATCTGAAAAAAGTGTAAAATCCAGAAAGGCAGGACAGGCCATGGAGAACTGGGAGCCTTGTTATGCTGATGGGCGGGATGTCAATTGCCAACAGACACTCGGGAGAAGTGTATGGTGTTTCCTGAAACATCTAAAAAACAAAGCAACAGAGCCTAGGGCACTTCCACTTATGGTCCTATAGCTTAGGGAAATTAAAATCAAAAAGATACAGCCACCCCAATGTTTGGGACGCCTCTGTTTACAAGAACCTCGTTTACCGTACAAGTTCAATATCACAGAAAGTGAAAAATGGATAAAGAACTTGTGGTACTTACGTACAATGCAGTATCACTCAGCAGTGAAATCTATGTCATCAGGCCCGTAGCAGCACAATGAGTGGATTCAGGTACGATGATTCTAACTGAAATAAGTCACACAGAGAAAGAAACATCATAAGATATCAGTAATACACGGAATGTAAACTTGGCTACACAGGAACTGAATTACAGAACAGAACAGGGTCTCAAATTTAGAAAACCAACTTATGCTTGTTTAAGGGTAAAGGTGAGTTGGGGTGCTGCATAAAACCAGAGATTGAAATGAGCACAGATAAAGTTCCTTAAGCCAAATATGGAATAGACAAGAGCTACTCCTTGCTCAACGAAATGGACTCAACACCGCATATTAAACGCCTAAGAATGTACCTGACTCTTAAGTATCTTAAAACCTATGGATTGCTATGTCTCCGAAAGAGAATCAAGCATGTGTACAGGGACATAAACGCAGCAGTGATAGGATTGGAGAGGTTCGGTGAGCAAATGAAGACCCTTTGAAGTCATATTGCATGGTACCCATTCCACGGGTTTCAACTACCCAGGTTTAAGGTATTCTTCCTTCAGCTAAAACATGCATGTGGAACCTAGAGTATGATCAACCATGTGATCGGGAGACGTGTTCAAATATGTCTCAGTTTTCGTACCCTGGTACTCGGGTGCAACATTCCAGACGCTTTACTAACACTCTCCCGACTTGGAGAGTCAGTCCCTTTAACCTCCTGTTTGGCCCAGTTTGCAATTTCTGCGGAAGATGAACAGGAATAGCGAGAACCAATGAGAGACTAGCTGGAGGTGTCTGGACGGGCAAATTTAACTCTCATTTCCCAACAGGAAGAGGAAATAACCAAAGGCTCAGCGTGCCGTGCCGGAACCAGATTAGGGCCTGAAGCCATCCTGCGGTGTTGCGGCCAGCTCACAAGAAAACGAGTTGAAGAAAGGAGCTCAGGGGCACTGTAATTCACAAACCTGCAGAGTTATAAATGACAACTATCGTCCAAAAATATACTGAAGTAAGGCTGCCAAGAGGACTTGAAAGCGGGGCAGAATTGCAGAAAACCGATTTCAGGAGGTAGACTGGAATTGCATTGAAACCATAGGAAAAGAGGCAGAACGTCCACAATGATGCACTTGGCCAAAAAGGGCGTATGCGTTTTTTCCTGAATATATTCAGGAAAAAACGCATACGCCCTTTTTGGCCAACCAAGCAAGCTGCAAAGGAAATCTGCACTACAATGAAGTCTCACTTCCCCCCCCCCCCCCGGTCAAAAGGGCCATCTGAAAAAAGTGTAAAATCCAGAAAGGCAGGACAGGCCATGGAGAACTGGGAGCCTTGTTATGCTGATGGGCGGGATGTCAATTGCCAACAGACACTCGGGAGAAGTGTATGGTGTTTCCTGAAACATCTAAAAAACAAAGCAACAGAGCCTAGGGCACTTCCACTTATGGTCCTATAGCTTAGGGAAATTAAAATCAAAAAGATACAGCCACCCCAATGTTTGGGACGCCTCTGTTTACAAGAACCTCGTTTACCGTACAAGTTCAATATCACAGAAAGTGAAAAATGGATAAAGAACTTGTGGTACTTACGTACAATGCAGTATCACTCAGCAGTGAAATCTATGTCATCAGGCCCGTAGCAGCACAATGAGTGGATTCAGGTACGATGATTCTAACTGAAATAAGTCACACAGAGAAAGAAACATCATAAGATATCAGTAATACACGGAATGTAAACTTGGCTACACAGGAACTGAATTACAGAACAGAACAGGGTCTCAAATTTAGAAAACCAACTTATGCTTGTTTAAGGGTAAAGGTGAGTTGGGGTGCTGCATAAAACCAGAGATTGAAATGAGCACAGATAAAGTTCCTTAAGCCAAATATGGAATAGACAAGAGCTACTCCTTGCTCAACGAAATGGACTCAACACCGCATATTAAACGCCTAAGAATGTACCTGACTCTTAAGTATCTTAAAACCTATGGATTGCTATGTCTCCGAAAGAGAATCAAGCATGTGTACAGGGACATAAACGCAGCAGTGATAGGATTGGAGAGGTTCGGTGAGCAAATGAAGACCCTTTGAAGTCATATTGCATGGTACCCATTCCACGGGTTTCAACTACCCAGGTTTAAGGTATTCTTCCTTCAGCTAAAACATGCATGTGGAACCTAGAGTATGATCAACCATGTGATCGGGAGACGTGTTCAAATATGTCTCAGTTTTCGTACCCTGGTACTCGGGTGCAACATTCCAGACGCTTTACTAACACTCTCCCGACTTGGAGAGTCAGTCCCTTTAACCTCCTGTTTGGCCCAGTTTGCAATTTCTGCGGAAGATGAACAGGAATAGCGAGAACCAATGAGAGACTAGCTGGAGGTGTCTGGACGGGCAAATTTAACTCTCATTTCCCAACAGGAAGAGGAAATAACCAAAGGCTCAGCGTGCCGTGCCGGAACCAGATTAGGGCCTGAAGCCATCCTGCGGTGTTGCGGCCAGCTCACAAGAAAACGAGTTGAAGAAAGGAGCTCAGGGGCACTGTAATTCACAAACCTGCAGAGTTATAAATGACAACTATCGTCCAAAAATATACTGAAGTAAGGCTGCCAAGAGGACTTGAAAGCGGGGCAGAATTGCAGGAAACCGATTTCAGGAGGTAGACTGGAATTGCATTGAAACCATAGGAAAAGAGGCAGAACGTCCACAATGATGCACTTGGCCAAAAAGGGCGTATGCGTTTTTTCCTGAATATATTCAGGAAAAAACGCATACGCCCTTTTTGGCCAACCAAGCAAGCTTGCAAAGGAAATCTGCACTACAATGAAGTCTCACTTCCACCCCCCCCCGGTCAAAAGGGCCATCTGAAAAAAGTGTAAAATCCAGAAAGGCAGGACAGGCCATGGAGAACTGGGAGCCTTGTTATGCTGATGGGCGGGATGTCAATTGCCAACAGACACTCGGGAGAAGTGTATGGTGTTTCCTGAAACATCTAAAAAACAAAGCAACAGAGCCTAGGGCACTTCCACTTATGGTCCTATAGCTTAGGGAAATTAAAATCAAAAAGATACAGCCACCCCAATGTTTGGGACGCCTCTGTTTACAAGAACCTCGTTTACCGTACAAGTTCAATATCACAGAAAGTGAAAAATGGATAAAGAACTTGTGGTACTTACGTACAATGCAGTATCACTCAGCAGTGAAATCTATGTCATCAGGCCCGTAGCAGCACAATGAGTGGATTCAGGTACGATGATTCTAACTGAAATAAGTCACACAGAGAAAGAAACATCATAAGATATCAGTAATACACGGAATGTAAACTTGGCTACACAGGAACTGAATTACAGAACAGAACAGGGTCTCAAATTTAGAAAACCAACTTATGCTTGTTTAAGGGTAAAGGTGAGTTGGGGTGCTGCATAAAACCAGAGATTGAAATGAGCACAGATAAAGTTCCTTAAGCCAAATATGGAATAGACAAGAGCTACTCCTTGCTCAACGAAATGGACTCAACACCGCATATTAAACGCCTAAGAATGTACCTGACTCTTAAGTATCTTAAAACCTATGGATTGCTATGTCTCCGAAAGAGAATCAAGCATGTGTACAGGGACATAAACGCAGCAGTGATAGGATTGGAGAGGTTCGGTGAGCAAATGAAGACCCTTTGAAGTCATATTGCATGGTACCCATTCCACGGGTTTCAACTACCCAGGTTTAAGGTATTCTTCCTTCAGCTAAAACATGCATGTGGAACCTAGAGTATGATCAACCATGTGATCGGGAGACGTGTTCAAATATGTCTCAGTTTTCGTACCCTGGTACTCGGGTGCAACATTCCAGACGCTTTACTAACACTCTCCCGACTTGGAGAGTCAGTCCCTTTAACCTCCTGTTTGGCCCAGTTTGCAATTTCTGCGGAAGATGAACAGGAATAGCGAGAACCAATGAGAGACTAGCTGGAGGTGTCTGGACGGGCAAATTTAACTCTCATTTCCCAACAGGAAGAGGAAATAACCAAAGGCTCAGCGTGCCGTGCCGGAACCAGATTAGGGCCTGAAGCCATCCTGCGGTGTTGCGGCCAGCTCACAAGAAAACGAGTTGAAGAAAGGAGCTCAGGGGCACTGTAATTCACAAACCTGCAGAGTTATAAATGACAACTATCGTCCAAAAATATACTGAAGTAAGGCTGCCAAGAGGACTTGAAAGCGGGGCAGAATTGCAGGAAACCGATTTCAGGAGGTAGACTGGAATTGCATTGAAAGCATAGGAAAAGAGGCAGAACGTCCACAATGATGCACTTGGCCAAAAAGGGCGTATGCGTTTTTTCCTGAATATATTCAGGAAAAAACGCATACGCCCTTTTTGGCCAACCAAGCAAGGTTGCAAAGGAAATCTGCACTACAATGAAGTCTCACTTCCCCCCCGGTCAAAAGGGCTATCTGAAAAAAGTGTAAAATCCAGAAAGGCAGGACAGGCCATGGAGAACTGGGAGCCTTGTTATGCTGATGGGCGGGATGTCAATTGCCAACAGACACTCGGGAGAAGTGTATGGTGTTTCCTGAAACATCTAAAAAACAAAGCAACAGAGCCTAGGGCACTTCCACTTATGGTCCTATAGCTTAGGGAAATTAAAATCAAAAAGATACAGCCACCCTAATGTTTGGGACGCCTCTGTTTACAAGAACCTCGTTTACCGTACAAGTTCAATATCACAGAAAGTGAAAAATGGATAAAGAACTTGTGGTACTTACGTACAATACAGTATCACTCAGCAGTGAAATCTATGTCATCAGGCCCGTAGCAGCACAATGAGTGGATTCAGGTACGATGATTCTAACTGAAATAAGTCACACAGAGAAAGAAACATCATAAGATATCAGTAATACACGGAATGTAAACTTGGCTACACAGGAACTGAATTACAGAACAGAACAGGGTCTCAAATTTAGAAAACCAACTTATGCTTGTTTAAGGGTAAAGGTGAGTTGGGGTGCTGCATAAAACCAGAGATTGAAATGAGCACAGATAAAGTTCCTTAAGCCAAATATGGAATAGACAAGAGCTACTCCTTGCTCAACGAAATGGACTCAACACCGCATATTAAACGCCTAAGAATGTACCTGACTCTTAAGTATCTTAAAACCTATGGATTGCTATGTCTCCGAAAGAGAATCAAGCATGTGTACAGGGACATAAACGCAGCAGTGATAGGATTGGAGAGGTTCGGTGAGCAAATGAAGACCCTTTGAAGTCATATTGCATGGTACCCATTCCACGGGTTTCAACTACCCAGGTTTAAGGTATTCTTCCTTCAGCTAAAACATGCATGTGGAACCTAGAGTATGATCAACCATGTGATCGGGAGACGTGTTCAAATATGTCTCAGTTTTCGTACCCTGGTACTCGGGTGCAACATTCCAGACGCTTTACTAACACTCTCCCGACTTGGAGAGTCAGTCCCTTTAACCTCCTGTTTGGCCCAGTTTGCAATTTCTGCGGAAGATGAACAGGAATAGCGAGAACCAATGAGAGACTAGCTGGAGGTGTCTGGACGGGCAAATTTAACTCTCATTTCCCACCAGGAAGAGGAAATAACCAAAGGCTCAGCGTGCCGTGCCGGAACCAGATTAGGGCCTGAAGCCATCCTGCGGTGTTGCGGCCAGCTCACAAGAAAACGAGTTGAAGAAAGGAGCTCAGGGGCACTGTAATTCACAAACCTGCAGAGTTATAAATGACAACTATCGTCCAAAAATATACTGAAGTAAGGCTGCCAAGAGGACTTGAAAGCGGGGCAGAATTGCAGGAAACCGATTTCAGGAGGTAGACTGGAATTGCATTGAAAGCATAGGAAAAGAGGCAGAACGTCCACAATGATGCACTTGGCCAAAAAGGGCGTATGCGTTTTTTCCTGAATATATTCAGGAAAAAACGCATACGCCCTTTTTGGCCAACCAAGCAAGCTTGCAAAGGAAATCTGCACTACAATGAAGTCTCACTTCCCCCCGGTCAAAAGGGCCATCTGAAAAAAGTGTAAAATCCAGAAAGGCAGGACAGGCCATGGAGAACTGGGAGCCTTGTTATGCTGATGGGCGGGATGTCAATTGCCAACAGACACTCGGGAGAAGTGTATGGTGTTTCCTGAAACATCTAAAAAACAAAGCAGCAGAGCCTAGGGCACTTCCACTTATGGTCCTATAGCTTAGGGAAATTAAAATCAAAAAGATACAGCCACCCCAATGTTTGGGACGCCTCTGTTTACAAGAACCTGGTTTACCGTACAAGTTCAATATCACAGAAAGTGAAAAATGGATAAAGAACTTGTGGTACTTACGTACAATGCAGTATCACTCAGCAGTGAAATCTATGTCATCAGGCCCGTAGCAGCACAATGAGTGGATTCAGGTACGATGATTCTAACTGAAATAAGTCACACAGAGAAAGAAACATCATAAGATATCAGTAATACACGGAATGTAAACTTGGCTACACAGGAACTGAATTACAGAACAGAACAGGGTCTCACATTTAGAAAACCAACTTATGCTTGTTTAAGGGTAAAGGTGAGTTGGGGTGCTGCATAAAACCAGAGATTGAAATGAGCACAGATAAAGTTCCTTAAGCCAAATATGGAATAGACAAGAGCTACTCCTTGCTCAACGAAATGGACTCAACACCGCATATTAAACGCCTAAGAATGTACCTGACTCTTAAGTATCTTAAAACCTATGGATTGCTATGTCTCCGAAAGAGAATCAAGCATGTGTACAGGGACATAAACGCAGCAGTGATAGGATTGGAGAGGTTCGGTGAGCAAATGAAGACCCTTTGAAGTCATATTGCATGGTACCCATTCCAAGGGTTTCAACTACCCAGGTTTAAGGTATTCTTCCTTCAGCTAAAACATGCATGTGGAACCCAGAGTATGATCAACCATGTGAACGGGAGACCTGTTCAAATATGTCTCAGTTTTCGTACCCTGGTACTCGGGTGCAACATTCCAGACGCTTTACTAACACTCTCCCGACTTGGAGAGTCAGTCCCTTTAACCTCCTGTTTGGCCCAGTTTGCAATTTCTGCGGAAGATGGACAGGAATAGCGAGAACCAATGAGAGACTAGCTGGAGGTGTCTGGGCGGGCAAATTTAACTCTCATTTCTCACCAGGAAGAGGAAATAACCAAAGGCTCAGCGTGCCGTGCCGGAACCAGATTAGGGCCTGAAGCCATCCTGCGGTGTTGCGGCCAGCTCACAAGAAAACGAGTTGAAGAAAGGAGCTCAGGGGCACTGTAATTCACAAACCTGCAGAGTTATAAATGACAACTATCGTCCAAAAATATACTGAAGTAAGGCTGCCAAGAGGACTTGAAAGCGGGGCAGAATTGCAGGAAACCGATTTCAGGAGGTAGACTGGAATTGCATTGAAAGCATAGGAAAAGAGGCAGAACGTCCACAATGATGCACTTGGCCAAAAAGGGCGTATGCGTTTTTTCCTGAATATATTCAGGAAAAAACGCATACGCCCTTTTTGGCCAACCAAGCAAGCTTGCAAAGGAAATCTGCACTACAATGAAGTCTCACTTCCCCCCGGTCAAAAGGGCCATCTGAAAAAAGTGTAAAATCCAGAAAGGCAGGACAGGCCATGGAGAACTGGGAGCCTTGTTATGCTGATGGGCGGGATGTCAATTGCCAACAGACACTCGGGAGAAGTGTATGGTGTTTCCTGAAACATCTAAAAAACAAAGCAACAGAGCCTAGGGCACTTCCACTTATGGTCCTATAGCTTAGGGAAATTAAAATCAAAAAGACACAGCCACCCCAATGTTTGGGACGCCTCTGTTTACAAGAACCTCGTTTACCGTACAAGTTCAATATCACAGAAAGTGAAAAATGGATAAAGAACTTGTGGTACTTACGTACAATGCAGTATCACTCAGCAGTGAAATCTATGTCATCAGGCCCGTAGCAGCACAATGAGTGGATTCAGGTACGATGATTCTAACTGAAATAAGTCACACAGAGAAAGAAACATCATAAGATATCAGTAATACACGGAATGTAAACTTGGCTACACAGGAACTGAATTACAGAACAGAACATGGTCTCACATTTAGAAAACCAACTTATGCTTGTTTAAGGGTAAAGGTGAGTTGGGGTGCTGCATAAAACCAGAGATTGAAATGAGCACAGATAAAGTTCCTTAAGCCAAATATGGAATAGACAAGAGCTACTCCTTGCTCAACGAAATGGACTCAACACCGCATATTAAACGCCTAAGAATGTACCTGACTCTTAAGTATCTTAAAACCTATGGATTGCTATGTCTCCGAAAGAGAATCAAGCATGTGTACAGGGACATAAACGCAACAGTGATAGGATTGGAGAGGTTCGGTGAGCAAATGAAGACCCTTTGAAGTCATATTGCATGGTACCCATTCCACGGGTTTCAACTACCCAGGTTTAAGGTATTCTTCCTTCAGCTAAAACATGCATGTGGAACCTAGAGTATGATCAACCATGTGATCGGGAGACGTGTTCAAATATGTCTCAGTTTTCGTACCCTGGTACTCGGGTGCAACATTCCAGACGCTTTACTAACACTCTCCCGACTTGGAGAGTCAGTCCCTTTAACCTCCTGTTTGGCCCAGTTTGCAATTTCTGCGGAAGATGAACAGGAATAGCGAGAACCAATGAGAGACTAGCTGGAGGTGTCTGGACGGGCAAATTTAACTCTCATTTCCCACCAGGAAGAGGAAATAACGAAAGGCTCAGCGTGCCGTGCCGGAACCAGATTAGGGCCTGAAGCCATCCTGCGGTGTTGCGGCCAGCTCACAAGAAAACGAGTTGAAGAAAGGAGCTCAGGGGCACTGTAATTCACAAACCTGCAGAGTTATAAATGACAACTATCGTCCAAAAATATACTGAAGTAAGGCTGCCAAGAGGACTTGAAAGCGGGGCAGAATTGCAGGAAACCGATTTCAGGAGGTAGACTGGAATTGCATTGAAAGCATAGGAAAAGAGGCAGAACGTCCACAATGATGCACTTGGCCAAAAAGGGCGTATACGTTTTTTCCTGAATATATTCAGGAAAAAACGCATACGCCCTTTTTGGCCAACCAAGCAAGCTTGCAAATGAAATCTGCACTACAATGAAGTCTCACTTCCCCCCGGTCAAAAGGGCCATCTGAAAAAAGTGTAAAATCCAGAAAGGCAGGACAGGCCATGGAGAACTGGGAGCCTTGTTATGCTGATGGGCGGGATGTAAATTGCCAACAGACACTCGGGAGAAGTGTATGGTGTTTCCTGAAACATCTAAAAAACAAAGCAACAGAGCCTAGGGCACTTCCACTTATGGTCCTATAGCTTAAGGAAATTAAAATCAAAAAGACACAGCCACCCCAATGTTTGGGACGCCTCTGTTTACAAGAACCTCGTTTACTGTACAAGTTCAATATCACAGAAAGTGAAAAATGGATAAAGAACTTGTGGTACTTACGTACAACGCAGTATCCCTCAGCAATGAAATCTATGTCATCAGGCCTGTAGCAGCATAATGAGTGGATTCAGGTATGATGATTCTAACTGAAATAAGTCACACAGAAAAAGAAACATCATAAGATATCAGTAATACACGGAATGTAAACTTGGCTACACAGGAACAGAATTACAGAACAGAACAGGGTCTCAAATTTAGAAAACCAACTTATGCTTGCTTAAGGGGAAAGGTGAGTTGGGGTGCTGCATAAAACCAGAGATTGAAATGAGCACAGATAAAGTTCCTTAAGCCAAATATGGAATAGACAAGAGCTACTCCTTGCTCAACGAAATGGACTCAACACCGCATATTAAACTCCTAAGAATGTACCTGACTAGTAAGTATCTTAAAACCTATGGATTGCTATGTCTCTGAAAGAGAATGAAGCATGTGTACAGGGGCATAAACGCAGCAGTGATAGGATTGGAGAGGTTCGGTGAGCAAATGAAGACCCTTTGAAGTCATATTGCATGGTACCCATTCCACGGGTTTCAACTATCCAGGTTTAAGGTATTCTTCCTTCAGCTAAAACATGCATGTGGAACCTAGAGTATGATCAAACATGTGATCGGGAGATGTGTTCAAATATGTCTCAGTTTTCGTACCCTGGTACTCGGGTGCAACATTCCAGACGCTTTACTAACACTCTCCCGACTTGGAGAGTCAGTCCCTTTAACCTCCTGTTTGGCCCAGTTTGCAATTTCTGCGGAAGATGAACAGGAATAGCGAGAACCAATGAGAGACTAGCTTGAGGTGTCTGGACGGGCAAATTTAACTCTCATTTCCCACCAGGAAGCGGAATTAACCAAAGGCTCAGCGTGCCGTGCCGGAACCAGATTAGGGCCTGAAACCATCCTGCGGTGTTGCGGCCAGCTCAAAAGAAAGCGAGTTGAAGAAAGGAGCTCAGGGGCACTGTAATTCACAAACCTGCAGAGTTATAAATGACAGCTATCGTCCAAAAATATACTGAAGTAAGGCTGCCAAGAGCACTTGAAAGCGGGGCAGAATTGCAGGAAACCGATTTCAGGAGGTAGACTGGAATTGCATTGAAAGCATAGGAAAAGAGGCAGAACGTCCACAATGATGCACTTGGCCAAAAAGGGCGTATGCGTTTTTTCCTGAATATATTCAGGAAAAAACGCATACGCCCTTTTTGGCCAACCAAGCAAGCTTGCAAAGGAAATCTGCACTACAATGAAGTCTCACTTCCACCCGGTCAAAAGGGCCATCTGAAAAAAGTGTAAAATCCAGAAAGGCAGGACAGGCCATGGAGAACTGGGAGCCTTGTTATGCTGATGGGCGGGATGTAAATTGCCAACAGACACTCGGGAGAAGTGTATGGTGTTTCCTGAAACATCTAAAAAACAAAGCAACAGAGCCTAGGGCACTTCCACTTATGGTCCTATAGCTTAGGGAAATTAAAATCAAAAAGACACAGCCACCCCAAAGTTTGGGACGCCTCTGTTTACAAGAACCTCGTTTACCGTACAAGTTCAACATCGCAGAAAGTGAAAAATGGATAAAGAAGTTGTGGTATTTACTTACAAAGCAATATCACTCAGCAATGAAATCTATGTCATCAGGCCCTTAGCAGCACAATGAGTGGATTCAGGTATGAGGATTCTAACTGAAATAAGTCACACAGAAAAAGAAACATCATAAGATATCAGTAATACACGGAATGTAAACTTGGCTACACAGGAACTGAATTACAGAACAGAACATGGTCTCACATTTAGAAAACCAACTTATGCTTGTTTAAGGGTAAAGGTGAGTTGGGGTGCTGCATAAAACCAGAGATTGAAATGAGCACAGATAAAGTTCCTTAAGCCAAATATGGAATAGACAAGAGCTACTCCTTGCTCAACGAAATGGACTCAACACCGCATATTAAACGCCTAAGAATGTACCTGACTCTTAAGTATCTTAAAACCTATGGATTGCTATGTCTCCGAAAGAGAATCAAGCATGTGTACAGGGACATAAACGCAACAGTGATAGGATTGGAGAGGTTCGGTGAGCAAATGAAGACCCTTTGAAGTCATATTGCATGGTACCCATTCCACGGGTTTCAACTACCCAGGTTTAAGGTATTCTTCCTTCAGCTAAAACATGCATGTGGAACCTAGAGTATGATCAACCATGTGATCGGGAGACGTGTTCAAATATGTCTCAGTTTTCGTACCCTGGTACTCGGGTGCAACATTCCAGACGCTTTACTAACACTCTCCCGACTTGGAGAGTCAGTCCCTTTAACCTCCTGTTTGGCCCAGTTTGCAATTTCTGCGGAAGATGAACAGGAATAGCGAGAACCAATGAGAGACTAGCTGGAGGTGTCTGGACGGGCAAATTTAACTCTCATTTCCCACCAGGAAGAGGAAATAACGAAAGGCTCAGCGTGCCGTGCCGGAACCAGATTAGGGCCTGAAGCCATCCTGCGGTGTTGCGGCCAGCTCACAAGAAAACGAGTTGAAGAAAGGAGCTCAGGGGCACTGTAATTCACAAACCTGCAGAGTTATAAATGACAACTATCGTCCAAAAATATACTGAAGTAAGGCTGCCAAGAGGACTTGAAAGCGGGGCAGAATTGCAGGAAACCGATTTCAGGAGGTAGACTGGAATTGCATTGAAAGCATAGGAAAAGAGGCAGAACGTCCACAATGATGCACTTGGCCAAAAAGGGCGTATGCGTTTTTTCCTGAATATATTCAGGAAAAAACGCATACGCCCTTTTTGGCCAACCAAGCAAGCTTGCAAAGGAAATCTGCACTACAATGAAGTCTCACTTCCCCCCGGTCAAAAGGGCCATCTGAAAAAAGTGTAAAATCCAGAAAGGCAGGACAGGCCATGGAGAACTGGGAGCCTTGTTATGCTGATGGGCGGGATGTCAATTGCCAACAGACACTCGGGAGAAGTGTATGGTGTTTCCTGAAACATCTAAAAAACAAAGCAACAGAGCCTAGGGCACTTCCACTTATGGTCCTATAGCTTAGGGAAATTAAAATCAAAAAGACACAGCCACCCCAATGTTTGGGACGCCTCTGTTTACAAGAACCTGGTTTACCGTACAAGTTCAATATCACAGAAAGTGAAAAATGGATAAAGAACTTGTGGTACTTACGTACAATGCAGTATCACTCAGCAGTGAAATCTATGTCATCAGGCCCGTAGCAGCACAATGAGTGGATTCAGGTACGATGATTCTAACTGAAATAAGTCACACAGAGAAAGAAACATCATAAGATATCAGTAATACACGGAATGTAAACTTGGCTACACAGGAACTGAATTACAGAACAGAACATGGTCTCACATTTAGAAAACCAACTTATGCTTGTTTAAGGGTAAAGGTGAGTTGGGGTGCTGCATAAAACCAGAGATTGAAATGAGCACAGATAAAGTTCCTTAAGCCAAATATGGAATAGACAAGAGCTACTCCTTGCTCAACGAAATGGACTCAACACCGCATATTAAACGCCTAAGAATGTACCTGACTCTTAAGTATCTTAAAACCTATGGATTGCTATGTCTCCGAAAGAGAATCAAGCATGTGTACAGGGACATAAACGCAACAGTGATAGGATTGGAGAGGTTCGGTGAGCAAATGAAGACCCTTTGAAGTCATATTGCATGGTACCCATTCCACGGGTTTCAACTACCCAGGTTTAAGGTATTCTTCCTTCAGCTAAAACATGCATGTGGAACCTAGAGTATGATCAACCATGTGATCGGGAGACGTGTTCAAATATGTCTCAGTTTTCGTACCCTGGTACTCGGGTGCAACATTCCAGACGCTTTACTAACACTCTCCCGACTTGGAGAGTCAGTCCCTTTAACCTCCTGTTTGGCCCAGTTTGCAATTTCTGCGGAAGATGAACAGGAATAGCGAGAACCAATGAGAGACTAGCTGGAGGTGTCTGGACGGGCAAATTTAACTCTCATTTCCCACCAGGAAGAGGAAATAACGAAAGGCTCAGCGTGCCGTGCCGGAACCAGATTAGGGCCTGAAGCCATCCTGCGGTGTTGCGGCCAGCTCACAAGAAAACGAGTTGAAGAAAGGAGCTCAGGGGCACTGTAATTCACAAACCTGCAGAGTTATAAATGACAACTATCGTCCAAAAATATACTGAAGTAAGGCTGCCAAGAGGACTTGAAAGCGGGGCAGAATTGCAGGAAACCGATTTCAGGAGGTAGACTGGAATTGCATTGAAAGCATAGGAAAAGAGGCAGAACGTCCACAATGATGCACTTGGCCAAAAAGGGCGTATACGTTTTTTCCTGAATATATTCAGGAAAAAACGCATACGCCCTTTTTGGCCAACCAAGCAAGCTTGCAAATGAAATCTGCACTACAATGAAGTCTCACTTCCCCCCGGTCAAAAGGGCCATCTGAAAAAAGTGTAAAATCCAGAAAGGCAGGACAGGCCATGGAGAACTGGGAGCCTTGTTATGCTGATGGGCGGGATGTAAATTGCCAACAGACACTCGGGAGAAGTGTATGGTGTTTCCTGAAACATCTAAAAAACAAAGCAACAGAGCCTAGGGCACTTCCACTTATGGTCCTATAGCTTAAGGAAATTAAAATCAAAAAGACACAGCCACCCCAATGTTTGGGACGCCTCTGTTTACAAGAACCTCGTTTACTGTACAAGTTCAATATCACAGAAAGTGAAAAATGGATAAAGAACTTGTGGTACTTACGTACAACGCAGTATCCCTCAGCAATGAAATCTATGTCATCAGGCCTGTAGCAGCATAATGAGTGGATTCAGGTATGATGATTCTAACTGAAATAAGTCACACAGAAAAAGAAACATCATAAGATATCAGTAATACACGGAATGTAAACTTGGCTACACAGGAACAGAATTACAGAACAGAACAGGGTCTCAAATTTAGAAAACCAACTTATGCTTGCTTAAGGGGAAAGGTGAGTTGGGGTGCTGCATAAAACCAGAGATTGAAATGAGCACAGATAAAGTTCCTTAAGCCAAATATGGAATAGACAAGAGCTACTCCTTGCTCAACGAAATGGACTCAACACCGCATATTAAACTCCTAAGAATGTACCTGACTAGTAAGTATCTTAAAACCTATGGATTGCTATGTCTCTGAAAGAGAATGAAGCATGTGTACAGGGGCATAAACGCAGCAGTGATAGGATTGGAGAGGTTCGGTGAGCAAATGAAGACCCTTTGAAGTCATATTGCATGGTACCCATTCCACGGGTTTCAACTATCCAGGTTTAAGGTATTCTTCCTTCAGCTAAAACATGCATGTGGAACCTAGAGTATGATCAAACATGTGATCGGGAGATGTGTTCAAATATGTCTCAGTTTTCGTACCCTGGTACTCGGGTGCAACATTCCAGACGCTTTACTAACACTCTCCCGACTTGGAGAGTCAGTCCCTTTAACCTCCTGTTTGGCCCAGTTTGCAATTTCTGCGGAAGATGAACAGGAATAGCGAGAACCAATGAGAGACTAGCTTGAGGTGTCTGGACGGGCAAATTTAACTCTCATTTCCCACCAGGAAGCGGAATTAACCAAAGGCTCAGCGTGCCGTGCCGGAACCAGATTAGGGCCTGAAACCATCCTGCGGTGTTGCGGCCAGCTCAAAAGAAAGCGAGTTGAAGAAAGGAGCTCAGGGGCACTGTAATTCACAAACCTGCAGAGTTATAAATGACAGCTATCGTCCAAAAATATACTGAAGTAAGGCTGCCAAGAGCACTTGAAAGCGGGGCAGAATTGCAGGAAACCGATTTCAGGAGGTAGACTGGAATTGCATTGAAAGCATAGGAAAAGAGGCAGAACGTCCACAATGATGCACTTGGCCAAAAAGGGCGTATGCGTTTTTTCCTGAATATATTCAGGAAAAAACGCATACGCCCTTTTTGGCCAACCAAGCAAGCTTGCAAAGGAAATCTGCACTACAATGAAGTCTCACTTCCACCCGGTCAAAAGGGCCATCTGAAAAAAGTGTAAAATCCAGAAAGGCAGGACAGGCCATGGAGAACTGGGAGCCTTGTTATGCTGATGGGCGGGATGTAAATTGCCAACAGACACTCGGGAGAAGTGTATGGTGTTTCCTGAAACATCTAAAAAACAAAGCAACAGAGCCTAGGGCACTTCCACTTATGGTTCTATAGCTTAGGGAAATTAAAATCAAAAAGACACAGCCACCCCAAAGTTTGGGACGCCTCTGTTTACAAGAACCTCGTTTACCGTACAAGTTCAACATCGCAGAAAGTGAAAAATGGATAAAGAAGTTGTGGTATTTACTTACAAAGCAATATCACTCAGCAATGAAATCTATGTCATCAGGCCCTTAGCAGCACAATGAGTGGATTCAGGTATGAGGATTCTAACTGAAATAAGTCACACAGAAAAAGAAACATCATAAGATATCAGTAATACACGGAATGTAAACTTGGCTACACAGGAACTGAATTACAGAACAGAACATGGTCTCACATTTAGAAAACCAACTTATGCTTGTTTAAGGGTAAAGGTGAGTTGGGGTGCTGCATAAAACCAGAGATTGAAATGAGCACAGATAAAGTTCCTTAAGCCAAATATGGAATAGACAAGAGCTACTCCTTGCTCAACGAAATGGACTCAACACCGCATATTAAACGCCTAAGAATGTACCTGACTCTTAAGTATCTTAAAACCTATGGATTGCTATGTCTCCGAAAGAGAATCAAGCATGTGTACAGGGACATAAACGCAACAGTGATAGGATTGGAGAGGTTCGGTGAGCAAATGAAGACCCTTTGAAGTCATATTGCATGGTACCCATTCCACGGGTTTCAACTACCCAGGTTTAAGGTATTCTTCCTTCAGCTAAAACATGCATGTGGAACCTAGAGTATGATCAACCATGTGATCGGGAGACGTGTTCAAATATGTCTCAGTTTTCGTACCCTGGTACTCGGGTGCAACATTCCAGACGCTTTACTAACACTCTCCCGACTTGGAGAGTCAGTCCCTTTAACCTCCTGTTTGGCCCAGTTTGCAATTTCTGCGGAAGATGAACAGGAATAGCGAGAACCAATGAGAGACTAGCTGGAGGTGTCTGGACGGGCAAATTTAACTCTCATTTCCCACCAGGAAGAGGAAATAACGAAAGGCTCAGCGTGCCGTGCCGGAACCAGATTAGGGCCTGAAGCCATCCTGCGGTGTTGCGGCCAGCTCACAAGAAAACGAGTTGAAGAAAGGAGCTCAGGGGCACTGTAATTCACAAACCTGCAGAGTTATAAATGACAACTATCGTCCAAAAATATACTGAAGTAAGGCTGCCAAGAGGACTTGAAAGCGGGGCAGAATTGCAGGAAACCGATTTCAGGAGGTAGACTGGAATTGCATTGAAAGCATAGGAAAAGAGGCAGAACGTCCACAATGATGCACTTGGCCAAAAAGGGCGTATACGTTTTTTCCTGAATATATTCAGGAAAAAACGCATACGCCCTTTTTGGCCAACCAAGCAAGCTTGCAAATGAAATCTGCACTACAATGAAGTCTCACTTCCCCCCGGTCAAAAGGGCCATCTGAAAAAAGTGTAAAATCCAGAAAGGCAGGACAGGCCATGGAGAACTGGGAGCCTTGTTATGCTGATGGGCGGGATGTAAATTGCCAACAGACACTCGGGAGAAGTGTATGGTGTTTCCTGAAACATCTAAAAAACAAAGCAACAGAGCCTAGGGCACTTCCACTTATGGTCCTATAGCTTAAGGAAATTAAAATCAAAAAGACACAGCCACCCCAATGTTTGGGACGCCTCTGTTTACAAGAACCTCGTTTACTGTACAAGTTCAATATCACAGAAAGTGAAAAATGGATAAAGAACTTGTGGTACTTACGTACAACGCAGTATCCCTCAGCAATGAAATCTATGTCATCAGGCCTGTAGCAGCATAATGAGTGGATTCAGGTATGATGATTCTAACTGAAATAAGTCACACAGAAAAAGAAACATCATAAGATATCAGTAATACACGGAATGTAAACTTGGCTACACAGGAACAGAATTACAGAACAGAACAGGGTCTCAAATTTAGAAAACCAACTTATGCTTGCTTAAGGGGAAAGGTGAGTTGGGGTGCTGCATAAAACCAGAGATTGAAATGAGCACAGATAAAGTTCCTTAAGCCAAATATGGAATAGACAAGAGCTACTCCTTGCTCAACGAAATGGACTCAACACCGCATATTAAACTCCTAAGAATGTACCTGACTAGTAAGTATCTTAAAACCTATGGATTGCTATGTCTCTGAAAGAGAATGAAGCATGTGTACAGGGGCATAAACGCAGCAGTGATAGGATTGGAGAGGTTCGGTGAGCAAATGAAGACCCTTTGAAGTCATATTGCATGGTACCCATTCCACGGGTTTCAACTATCCAGGTTTAAGGTATTCTTCCTTCAGCTAAAACATGCATGTGGAACCTAGAGTATGATCAAACATGTGATCGGGAGATGTGTTCAAATATGTCTCAGTTTTCGTACCCTGGTACTCGGGTGCAACATTCCAGACGCTTTACTAACACTCTCCCGACTTGGAGAGTCAGTCCCTTTAACCTCCTGTTTGGCCCAGTTTGCAATTTCTGCGGAAGATGAACAGGAATAGCGAGAACCAATGAGAGACTAGCTTGAGGTGTCTGGACGGGCAAATTTAACTCTCATTTCCCACCAGGAAGCGGAATTAACCAAAGGCTCAGCGTGCCGTGCCGGAACCAGATTAGGGCCTGAAACCATCCTGCGGTGTTGCGGCCAGCTCAAAAGAAAGCGAGTTGAAGAAAGGAGCTCAGGGGCACTGTAATTCACAAACCTGCAGAGTTATAAATGACAGCTATCGTCCAAAAATATACTGAAGTAAGGCTGCCAAGAGCACTTGAAAGCGGGGCAGAATTGCAGGAAACCGATTTCAGGAGGTAGACTGGAATTGCATTGAAAGCATAGGAAAAGAGGCAGAACGTCCACAATGATGCACTTGGCCAAAAAGGGCGTATGCGTTTTTTCCTGAATATATTCAGGAAAAAACGCATACGCCCTTTTTGGCCAACCAAGCAAGCTTGCAAAGGAAATCTGCACTACAATGAAGTCTCACTTCCACCCGGTCAAAAGGGCCATCTGAAAAAAGTGTAAAATCCAGAAAGGCAGGACAGGCCATGGAGAACTGGGAGCCTTGTTATGCTGATGGGCGGGATGTAAATTGCCAACAGACACTCGGGAGAAGTGTATGGTGTTTCCTGAAACATCTAAAAAACAAAGCAACAGAGCCTAGGGCACTTCCACTTATGGTCCTATAGCTTAGGGAAATTAAAATCAAAAAGACACAGCCACCCCAAAGTTTGGGACGCCTCTGTTTACAAGAACCTCGTTTACCGTACAAGTTCAACATCGCAGAAAGTGAAAAATGGATAAAGAAGTTGTGGTATTTACTTACAAAGCAATATCACTCAGCAATGAAATCTATGTCATCAGGCCCTTAGCAGCACAATGAGTGGATTCAGGTATGAGGATTCTAACTGAAATAAGTCACACAGAAAAAGAAACATCATAAGATATCAGTAATACACGGAATGTAAACTTGGCTACACAGGAACTGAATTACAGAACAGAACAGGGTCTCAAATTTAGAAAACCAACTTATGCTTGCTTAAGGGGAAAGGTGAGTTGGGGTGCTGCATAAAACCAGAGATTGAAATGAGCACAGATAAAGTTCCTTAAGCCAAATATGGAATAGACAAGAGCTACTCCTTGCTCAACGAAATGGACTCAACACCCCATATTAAATGCCTAAGAATGTACCTGACTAGTAAGTATCTTAAATCCTATGGATTGCTATGTCTCTGAAAGAGAATCAAGCATGTGTACAGGGGCATAAACACAGCAGTGATAGGATTAGAGAGGTTCGGTGAGCAAATGAAGATCCTTTGAAGTCTTATTGCATGGTACCCATTCCAAGGGTTTCAACTACCCAGGTTTAAGGTATTCTTCCTTCAGCTGAAACAGGCATGTGGAACCTAGAGTATGATCAACCATGTGATCGGGAGACGTGTTCAGATATGTCTCAGTTTTCCTCCCCTGGTACTCGGGTGCAACATTCCAGACGCTTTACTAACACTCTCCCCACTTGGAGAGTCAGCGCCTTTAACCTCCTGTTTGGCCCAGTTTGCAATTTCTGCGGAAGATGAACAGGAATAGCGAGAACCAATGAGAGACTAGCTGGAGGTGTCTGGACGGGCAAATTTAACTCTCATTTCCCACCAGGAAGAGGAAATAACCAAAGGCTCAGCGTGCCGTGCCGGAACCAGATTAGGGCCTGAAGCCATCCTGCGGTGTTGCGGCCAGCTCAAAAGAAAACGAGTTGAAGAAAGGAGCTCAGGGGCACTGTAATTCACAAACCTGCAGAGTTATAAATGACAGCTATCGTCCAAAAATATACTGAAGTAAGGCTGCCAAGAGGACTTGAAAGCAGGGCAGAATTGCAGGAAACCGATTTCAGGAGGTAGACTGGAATTGCATTGAAAGCATAGGAAAAGAGGCAGAACGTCCACAATGATGCACTTGGCCAAAAAGGGCGTATGCGTTTTTTCCTGAATATATTCAGGAAAAAACGCATACGCCCTTTTTGGCCAACCAAGCAAGCTTGCAAAGGAAATCTGCACTACAATGAAGTCTCACTTCCCCCCGGTCAAAAGGGCCATCTGAAAAAAGTGTAAAATCCAGAAAGGCAGGACAGGCCATGGAGAACTGGGAGCCTTGTTATGCTGATGGGCGGGATGTCAATTGCCAACAGACACTCGGGAGAAGTGTATGGTGTTTCCTGAAACATCTAAAAAACAAAGCAACAGAGCCTAGGGCACTTCCACTTATGGTCCTATAGCTTAGGGAAATTAAAATCAAAAAGACACAGCCACCCCAAAGTTTGGGACGCCTCTGTTTACAAGAACCTCGTTTACAGTACAAGTTCAAAATCACAGAATGTGAAAAATGGATAAAGAAGTTGTGGTATTTACTTACAAAGCAATATCACTCAGCAATGAAATCTATGTCATCAGGCCCTTAGCAGCACAATGAGTGGATTCAGGTATGATGATTCTAACTGAAATAAGTCACACAGAAAAAGAAACATCATAAGATATCAGTAATACACGGAATGTAAACTTGGCTACACAGGAACTGAATTACAGAACAGAACAGGGTCTCAAATTTAGAAAACCAACTTATGCTTGCTTAAGGGGAAAGGTGAGTTGGGGTGCTGCATAAAACCAGAGATTGAAATGAGCACAGATAAAGTTCCTTAAGCCAAATATGGAATAGACAAGAGCTACTCCTTGCTCAACGAAATGGACTCAACACCCCATATTAAACGCCTAAGAATGTACCTGACTAGTAAGTATCTTAAAACCTATGGATTGCTATGTCTCTGAAAGAGAATCAAGCATGTGTACAGGGGCATAAACGCAGCAGTGATAGGATTGGAGAGTTTCGGTGAGCAAATGAAGACCCTTTGAAGTCATATTGCATGGTACCCATTCCACGGGTTTCAACTACCCAGGTTTAAGGTATTCTTCCTTCAGCTAAAACATGCATGTGGAACCTAGAGTATGATCAACCATGTGATCGGGAGATGTGTTCAAATATGTCTCAGTTTTCGTACCCTGGTACTCGGGTGCAACATTCCAGACGCTTTACTAACACTCTCCCGACTTGGAGAGTCAGTCCCTTTAACCTCCTGTTTGGCTCAGTTTGCAATTTCTGCGGAAGATGAACAGGAATAGCGAGAACCAATGAGAGACTAGCTGGAGGTGTCTGGACGGGCAAATTTAACTCTCATTTCCCACCAGGAAGCGGAATTAACCAAAGGCTCAGCGTGCCATGCCGGAACCAGATTAGGGCCTGAAGCCACCCTGCGGTGTTGCGGCCAGGTCACAAGAAAGCGAGTTGAAGAAAGGAGCTCAGGGGCACTGTAATTCACAAACCTGCAGAGTTATAAATGACAGCTATTTCCAAAAATATACTGAAGTAAGGCTGCCAAGAGGACTTGAAAGTGGGGCAGAATTGCAGGAAACTGATTTCAGGAGGTAGACTGGAATTGCATTGAAAGCTTCGGAAAAGATGCAGAACGTCCACAATGATGCACTTGGCCAAAAAGGGCGTATGCGTTTTTTCCTGAATATATTCAGGAAAAAACGCATACGCACTTTTTGGCCAACCAAGCAAGCTTGCAAAGGAAATCTGCACTACAATGAAGTCTCACTTCCCCCCGGTCAATAGGGCCATCTGCAAAAAGTGTAAAATCCAGAAAGGCAGGACAGGCCATGGAGAACTGGGAGCCTTATTATGCTGATGGGCGGGATGTAAATTGCCAACAGACACTAGGGAGAAGTGTATGGTGTTTCCTGAAACATCTGAAAAACAAAGCAACAGAGCCTAGGGCACTTCCACTTATGGTCCTATAGCTTAGGGAAATTAAAATAAAAAAGACACAGCCACCCCGAAGTTTGGAATGGCTCTGTTTACAAGAACCTCGTTTACCGTACAAGTTCAACATTGCAGAAAGTGAAAAATGGATAAAGAAGTTGTGGTATTTACTTACAAAGCAATATCACTCAGCAATGAACTCTATGTCATCAGGCCCTTAGCAGCACAGTGAGTGGATTCAGGTATGATGATTCTAACTGAAATAAGTCACACAGAAAAAGAAACATCATAAGATATCAGTAATACACGGAATGTAAACTTGGCTACACAGGAACTGAATTACAGAACAGAACAGGGTCTCAAATTTAGAAAACCAACTTATGCTTGCTTAACGGGAAAGGTGAGTTGGGGTGCTTCATAAAACCAGAGATTGAAATGAGCACAGATAAAGTTCCTTAAGCCAAATATGGAATAGACAAGAGCTACTCCTTGCTCAACGAAATGGACTCAACACCCCATATTAAATGCCTAAGAATGTACCTGACTAGTAAGTATCTTAAAACCTATGGATTGCTATGTCTCCGAAAGAGAATCAAGCATGTGTACAGGGGCATAAATGCAGCAGTGATAGGATTGGAGAGGTTCGGTGAGCAAATGAAGACCCTTTGAAGTCATATTGCATGGTACCCATTCCACGGGTTTCAACTCTCCAGGTTTAAGGTATTCTTCCTTCAGCTAAAACATGCATGTGGAACCCAGAGTATGATCAACCATGTGAACGGGAGACCTGTTCAAATATGTCTCAGTTTTCCTCCCCTGGTACTCGGGTGCAACATTCCAGACGCTTTACTAACAATCTCCCCAATTGGAGAGTCAGCGCCTTTAACCTCCTGTTTGGCCCAGTTTGCAATTTCTGCGGAAGATGAACAGGAATAGCGAGAACCAATGAGAGACTAGCTGGAGGTGTCTGGACGGGCAAATTTAACTCTCATTTCCCACCAGGAAGCGGAATTAACCAAAGGCTCAGCGTGCCGTGCCGGAACCAGATTAGGGCCTGAAGCTATCCTGCGGTGTTGCGGCCAGCTCAAAAGAAAGCGAGTTGAAGAAAGGAGCTCAGGGGCACTGTAATTCACAAACCTGCAGAGTTATAAATGACAGCTATCGTCCAAAAATATACTGAAGTAAGGCTGCCAAGAGGACTTGAAAGCGGGGCAGAATTGCAGGAAACCGATTTCAGGAGGTAGACTGGAATTGCATTGAAAGCATAGGAAAAGAGGCAGAACGTCCACAATGATGCACTTGGCCAAAAAGGGTGTATGCGTTTTTTCCTGAATATATTCAGGAAAAAACGCATACGCCCTTTTTGGCCAACCAAGCAAGCTTGCAAAGGAAATCTGCACTACAATTTAGTCTCACTTCCCCCCGGTCAAAAGGGCCATCTGAAAAAAGTGTAAAATCCAGAAAGGCAGGACAGGCCATGGAGAACTGGGAGCCTTGTTATGCTGATGGGCGGGATGTAAATTGCCAACAGACACTCGGGAGAAGTGTATGGTGTTTCCTGAAACATCTAAAAAACAAAGCAACAGAGCCTAGGGCACTTCCACTTATGGTCCTATAGCTTAGGGAAATTAAAATCAAAAAGACACAGCCACCCCAAAGTTTGGGACGCCTCTGTTTACAAGAACCTCTTTTACCGTACAAGATCAACATCGCAGAAAGTGAAAAATGGATAAAGAAGTTGTGGTATTTACTTACAAAGCAATATCACTCAGCAATGAAATCTATGTCATCAGGCCCTTAGCAGCACAATGAGTGGATTCAGGTATGATGATTCTAACTGAAATAAGTCACACAGAAAAAGAAACATCATAAGATATCAGTAATACACGGAATGTAAACTTGGCTACACAGGAACTGAATTACAGAACAGAACAGGGTCTCAAATTTAGAAAACCAACTTATGCTTGCTTAAGGGGAAAGGTGAGTTGGGGTGCTGCATAAAACCAGAGATTGAAATGAGCACAGATAAAGTTCCTTAAGCCAAATATGGAATAGACAAGAGCTACTCCTTGCTCAACGAAATGGACTCAACACCGAATATTAAGTGCCTAAGAATGTACCTGACTAGTAAGTATCTTAAAACCTATGGATTGCTATGTCTCTGAAAGGGAATCAAGCATGTGTACAGGGGCATAAACGCAGCAGTGATATGATTGGAGAGGTTCGGTGAGCAAATGAAGACCCTTTGAAGTCATATTGCATGGTACCCATTCCACGGGTTTCAACTATCCAGGGTTAAGGTATTCTTCCTTCAGCTAAAACATGCATGTGGAACCTAGAGTATGATCAAACATGTGATCGGGAGATGTGTTCAAATATGTCTCAGTTTTCGTACCCTGGTACTCGGGTGCAACATTCCAGACGCTTTACTAACACTCTCCCGACTTGGAGAGTCAGTCCCTTTAACCTCCTGTTTGGCCCAGTTTGCAATTTCTGCGGAAGATGAACAGGAATAGCGAGAACCAATGAGAGACTAGCTGGAGGTGTCTGGACGGGCAAATTTAACTCTCATTTCCCACCAGGAAGCGGAATTAACCAAAGGCTCAGCGTGCCGTGCCGGAACCAGATTAGGGCCTGAAGCCATCCTGCGGTGTTGCGGCAAGCTCAAAAGAAAGCGAGTTGAAGAAAGGAGCTCAGGGGCACTGTAATTCACAAACCTGCAGAGTTATAAATGACAGCTATCGTCCAAAAATATACTGAAGTAAGGCTGCCAAGAGCACTTGAAAGCGGGGCAGAATTGCAGGAAACCGATTTCAGGAGGTAGACTGGAATTGCATTGAAAGCATAGGAAAAGAGGCAGAACGTCCACAATGATGCACTTGGCCAAAAAGGGCGTATGCGTTTTTCCCTGAATATATTCAGGAAAAAACGCATACGCCCTTTTTGGCCAACCAAGCAAGCTTGCAAAGGAAATCTGCACTACAATGAAGTCTCACTTCCCCCCGGTCAAAAGGGCCATCTGAAAAAAGTGTAAAATCCAGAAAGGCAGGACAGGCCATGGAGAACTGGGAGCCTTGTTATGCTGATGGGCGGGATGTAAATTGCCAACAGACACTCGGGAGAAGTGTATGGTGTTTCCTGAAACATCTAAGAAACAAAGCAACAGAGCCTAGGGCACTTCCACTTATGGTCCTATAGCTTAGGGAAATTAAAATCAAAAAGACACAGCCACCCCAATTTGGGACGCCTCTGTTTACAAGAACCTCGTTTACCGTACAAGTTCAATATCACAGAAAGTGAAAAATGGATAAAGAACTTGTGGTACTTACGTACAATGCAGTATCACTCAGCAATGAAATCTATGTCATCAGGCCTGTAGCAGCATAATGAGTGGATTCAGGTACGATGATTCTAACTGAAATAAGTCACACAGAAAAAGAAACATCATAAGATATCAGTAATACACGGAATGTAAACTTGGCTACACAGGAACTGAATTACAGAACAGAACAGGGTCTCAAATTTAGAAAACCAACTTATGCTTGCTTAAGGGGAAAGGTGAGTTGGGGTGCTGCATAAAACCAGAGATTGAAATGAGCACAGATAAAGTTCCTTAAGCCAAATATGGAATAGACAAGAGCTACTCCTTGCTCAACGAAATGGACTCAACACCGCATATTAAACGCCTAAGAATGTACCTGACTAGTAAGTATCTTAAAACCTATGGATTGCTATGTCTCTGAAAGAGAATCAAGCATGTGTACAGGGGCATAAACGCAGCAGTGATAGGATTGGAGAGTTTCGGTGAGCAAATGAAGACCCTTTGAAGTCATATTGCATGGTACCCATTCCACGGGTTTCAACTACCCAGGTTTAAGGTATTCTTCCTTCAGCTAAAACATGCATGTGGAACCTAGAGTATGATCAACCATGTGATCGGGAGATGTGTTCAAATATGTCTCAGTTTTCGTACGCTGGTACTCGGGTGCAACATTCCAGACGCTTTACTAACACTCTCCCGACTTGGAGAGTCAGTCCCTCTAACCTCCTGTTTGGCCCAGTTTGCAATTTCTGCGGAAGATGAACAGGAATAGCGAGAACCAATGAGAGACTAGCTGGAGGTGTCTGGACGGGCAAATTTAACTCTCATTTCCCACCAGGAAGCGGAATTAACCAAAGGCTCAGCGTGCCATGCCGGAACCAGATTAGGGCCTGAAGCCACCCTGCGGTGTTGCGGCCAGGTCACAAGAAAGCGAGTTGAAGAAAGGAGCTCAGGGGCACTGTAATTCACAAACCTGCAGAGTTATAAATGACAGCTATTTCCAAAAATATACTGAAGTAAGGCTGCCAAGAGGACTTGAAAGTGGGGCAGAATTGCAGGAAACTGATTTCAGGAGGTAGACTGGAATTGCATTGAAAGCTTCGGAAAAGATGCAGAACGTCCACAATGATGCACTTGGCCAAAAAGGGCGTATGCGTTTTTTCCTGAATATATTCAGGAAAAAACGCATACGCCCTTTTTGGCCAACCAAGCAAGCTTGCAAAGGAAATCTGCACTACAATGAAGTCTCACTTCCCCCCGGTCAATAGGGCCATCTGCAAAAAGTGTAAAATCCAGAAAGGCAGGACAGGCCATGGAGAACTGGGAGCCTTGTTATGCTGATGGGCGGGATGTAAATTGCCAACAGACACTCGGGAGAAGTGTATGGTGTTTCCTGAAACATCTGAAAAACAAAGCAACAGAGCCTAGGGCACTTCCACTTATGGTCCTATAGATTAGGGAAATTAAAATAAAAAAGACACAGCCACCCCGAAGTTTGGAACGGCTCTGTTTACAAGATCCTCGTTTACCGTACAAGTTCAACATTGCAGAAAGTGAAAAATGGATAAAGAAGTTGTGGTATTTACTTACAAAGCAATATCACTCAGCAATGAAATCTATGTCATCAGGCCTTTAGCAGCACAGTGAGTGGATTCAGGTATGATGATTCTAACTGAAATAAGTCACACAGAAAAAGAAACATCATAAGATATCAGTAATACACGGAATGTAAACTTGGCTACACAGGAACTGAATTACAGAACAGAACAGGGTCTCAAATTTAGAAAACCATCTTATGCTTGTTTAAGGGTAAAGGTGAGTTGGGGTGCTGCATAAAACCAGAGATTGAAATGAGCACAGATAAAGTTCCTTAAGCCAAATATGGAATAGACAAGAGCTACTCCTTGCTCAACGAAATGGACTCAACACCGCATATTAAACGCCTAAGAATGTACCTGACTAGTAAGTATCTTAAAACCTATGGATTGCTATGTCTCCGAAAGAGAATCAAGCATGTGTACAGCGGCATAAACCCAGCAGTGATAGGATTGGAGAGGTTCAGTGAGCAAATGAAGACCCTTTGAAGTCATATTGCATGATAACCTTTCCACGGGTCTCAACTACCCAGGTTTAAGGTATTCTTCCTTCAGCTAAAACATGCATGTGAAACCCAGAGTATGATCAACAGTGTGAATGGGAGACGTGTTCAAATATGTCTCAGTTTTCCTCCCCTGGTACTCGGGTGCAACATTCCAGACGCTTTACTAACACTCTCCCCACTTGGAGAGTCAGCGCCTTTATCCTCCTGTTTGGCCCAGTTTGCAATTTCTGCAGAAGATGAACAGGAATAGGGAGAACCAATGAGAGACTAGGTGGAGGTGTCTGGACGGGCAAATTTAACTCTCATTTCCCACCAGGAAGAGGAACTAACCAAAGGCTCAGCGTGCCGTGCCGGAACCAGATTAGGGCCTGAAGCCATCCTGCGGTGTTGCGGCCAGCTCAAAAGAAAACGAGTTGAAGAAAGGAGCTCAGGGGCACTGTAATTCACAAACCTGCAGAGTTATAAATGACAGCTATCGTCCAAAAATATACTGAAGTAAGGCTGCCAAGAGGACTTGAAAGCGGGGCAGAATTGCAGGAAACCGATTTCAGGAGGTAGACTGGAATTGCATTGAAAGCATAGGAAAAGAGGCAGAACGTCCACAATGATGCACTTGGCCAAAAAGGGCGTATGCGTTTTTTCCTGAATATATTCAGGAAAAAACGCATACGCCCTTTTTGGCCAACCAAGCAAGCTTGCAAAGGAAATCTGCACTACAATGAAGTCTCACTTCCCCCCGGTGAAAAGGGCCATCTGAAAAAAGTGTAAAATCCAGAAAGGCAGGACAGGCCATGGAGAACTGGGAGCCTTGTTATGCTGATGGGCGGGATGTAAATTGCCAACAGACACTCGGGAGAAGTGTATGGTGTTTCCTGAAACATCTAAAAAACAAAGCAACAGAGCCTAGGGCACTTCCACTTATGGTCCTATAGCTTAGGGAAATTAAAATCAAAAAGATACAGCCACCCCAATGTTTGGGACGCCTCTGTTTACAAGAACCTCGTTTACCGTACAAGTTCAATATCACAGAAAGTGAAAAATGGATAAAGAACTTGTGGTACTTACGTACAATGCAGTATCACTCAGCAGTGAAATCTATGTCATCAGGCCCGTAGCAGCACAATGAGTGGATTCAGGTACGATGATTCTAACTGAAATAAGTCACACAGAAAAAGAAACATCATAAGATATCAGTAATACACGGAATATAAACTTGGCTACACAGGAACTGAATTACAGAACAGAACAGGGTCTCAAATTTAGAAAACCAACTTATGCTTGTTTAAGGGGAAAGGTGAGTTGGGGTGCTGCATAAAACCAGAGATTGAAATGAGCACAGATAAAGTTCCTTAAGCCAAATATGGAATAGACAAGAGCTACTCCTTGCTCAACGAAATGGACTCAACACCGCATATTAAACGCCTAAGAATGTACCTGACTCTTAAGTATCTTAAAACCTATGGATTGCTATGTCTCCGAAAGAGAATCAAGCATGTGTACAGGGACATAAACGCAGCAGTGATAGGATTGGAGAGGTTCGGTGAGCAAATGAAGACCCTTTGAAGTCATATTGCATGGTACCCATTCCACGGGTTTCAACTACCCAGGTTTAAGGTATTCTTCCTTCAGCTAAAACATGCATGTGGAACCTAGAGTATGATCAACCATGTGATCGGGAGACGTGTTCAAATATGTCTCAGTTTTCGTACCCTGGTACTCGGGTGCAACATTCCAGACGCTTTACTAACACTCTCCCGACTTGGAGAGTCAGTCCCTTTAACCTCCTGTTTGGCCCAGTTTGCAATTTCTGCGGAAGATGAACAGGAATAGCGAGAACCAATGAGAGACTAGCTGGAGGTGTCTGGACGGGCAAATTTAACTCTCATTTCCCACCAGGAAGAGGAAATAACCAAAGGCTCAGCGTGCCGTGCCGGAACCAGATTAGGGCCTGAAGCCATCCTGCGGTGTTGCGGCCAGCTCACAAGAAAGCGAGTTGAAGAAAGGAGCTCAGGGGCACTGTAATTCACAAACCTGCAGAGTTATAAATGACAGCTATCGTCCAAAAATATACTGAAGTAAGGCTGCCAAGAGGACTTGAAAGCGGGGCAGAATTGCAGGAAACCGATTTCAGGAGGTAGACTGGAATTGCATTGAAAGCATAGGAAAAGAGGCAGAACGTCCACAATGATGCACTTGGCCAAAAAGGGCGTATGCGTTTTTTCCTGAATATATTCAGGAAAAAACGCATACGCCCTTTTTGGCCAACCAAGCAAGCTTGCAAAGGAAATCTGCACTACAATGAAGTCTCACTTCCCCCCGGTGAAAAGGGCCATCTGAAAAAAGTGTAAAATCCAGAAAGGCAGGACAGGCCATGGAGAACTGGGAGCCTTGTTATGCTGATGGGCGGGATGTAAATTGCCAACAGACACTCGGGAGAAGTGTATGGTGTTTCCTGAAACATCTAAAAAACAAAGCAACAGAGCCTAGGGCACTTCCACTTATGGTCCTATAGCTTAGGGAAATTAAAATCAAAAAGATACAGCCACCCCAATGTTTGGGACGCCTCTGTTTACAAGAACCTCGTTTACCGTACAAGTTCAATATCACAGAAAGTGAAAAATGGATAAAGAACTTGTGGTACTTACGTACAATGCAGTATCACTCAGCAGTGAAATCTATGTCATCAGGCCCGTAGCAGCACAATGAGTGGATTCAGGTACGATGATTCTAACTGAAATAAGTCACACAGAAAAAGAAACATCATAAGATATCAGTAATACACGGAATATAAACTTGGCTACACAGGAACTGAATTACAGAACAGAACAGGGTCTCAAATTTAGAAAACCAACTTATGCTTGTTTAAGGGGAAAGGTGAGTTGGGGTGCTGCATAAAACCAGAGATTGAAATGAGCACAGATAAAGTTCCTTAAGCCAAATATGGAATAGACAAGAGCTACTCCTTGCTCAACGAAATGGACTCAACACCGCATATTAAACGCCTAAGAATGTACCTGACTCTTAAGTATCTTAAAACCTATGGATTGCTATGTCTCCGAAAGAGAATCAAGCATGTGTACAGGGACATAAACGCAACAGTGATAGGATTGGAGAGGTTCGGTGAGCAAATGAAGACCCTTTGAAGTCATATTGCATGGTACCCATTCCACGGGTTTCAACTACCCAGGTTTAAGGTATTCTTCCTTCAGCTAAAACATGCATGTGGAACCTAGAGTATGATCAACCATGTGATCGGGAGACGTGTTCAAATATGTCTCAGTTTTCGTACCCTGGTACTCGGGTGCAACATTCCAGACGCTTTACTAACACTCTCCCGACTTGGAGAGTCAGTCCCTTTAACCTCCTGTTTGGCCCAGTTTGCAATTTCTGCGGAAGATGAACAGGAATAGCGAGAACCAATGAGAGACTAGCTGGAGGTGTCTGGACGGGCAAATTTAACTCTCATTTCCCACCAGGAAGAGGAAATAACGAAAGGCTCAGCGTGCCGTGCCGGAACCAGATTAGGGCCTGAAGCCATCCTGCGGTGTTGCGGCCAGCTCACAAGAAAACGAGTTGAAGAAAGGAGCTCAGGGGCACTGTAATTCACAAACCTGCAGAGTTATAAATGACAACTATCGTCCAAAAATATACTGAAGTAAGGCTGCCAAGAGGACTTGAAAGCGGGGCAGAATTGCAGGAAACCGATTTCAGGAGGTAGACTGGAATTGCATTGAAAGCATAGGAAAAGAGGCAGAACGTCCACAATGATGCACTTGGCCAAAAAGGGCGTATACGTTTTTTCCTGAATATATTCAGGAAAAAACGCATACGCCCTTTTTGGCCAACCAAGCAAGCTTGCAAATGAAATCTGCACTACAATGAAGTCTCACTTCCCCCCGGTCAAAAGGGCCATCTGAAAAAAGTGTAAAATCCAGAAAGGCAGGACAGGCCATGGAGAACTGGGAGCCTTGTTATGCTGATGGGCGGGATGTAAATTGCCAACAGACACTCGGGAGAAGTGTATGGTGTTTCCTGAAACATCTAAAAAACAAAGCAACAGAGCCTAGGGCACTTCCACTTATGGTCCTATAGCTTAAGGAAATTAAAATCAAAAAGACACAGCCACCCCAATGTTTGGGACGCCTCTGTTTACAAGAACCTCGTTTACTGTACAAGTTCAATATCACAGAAAGTGAAAAATGGATAAAGAACTTGTGGTACTTACGTACAACGCAGTATCCCTCAGCAATGAAATCTATGTCATCAGGCCTGTAGCAGCATAATGAGTGGATTCAGGTATGATGATTCTAACTGAAATAAGTCACACAGAAAAAGAAACATCATAAGATATCAGTAATACACGGAATGTAAACTTGGCTACACAGGAACAGAATTACAGAACAGAACAGGGTCTCAAATTTAGAAAACCAACTTATGCTTGCTTAAGGGGAAAGGTGAGTTGGGGTGCTGCATAAAACCAGAGATTGAAATGAGCACAGATAAAGTTCCTTAAGCCAAATATGGAATAGACAAGAGCTACTCCTTGCTCAACGAAATGGACTCAACACCGCATATTAAACTCCTAAGAATGTACCTGACTAGTAAGTATCTTAAAACCTATGGATTGCTATGTCTCTGAAAGAGAATGAAGCATGTGTACAGGGGCATAAACGCAGCAGTGATAGGATTGGAGAGGTTCGGTGAGCAAATGAAGACCCTTTGAAGTCATATTGCATGGTACCCATTCCACGGGTTTCAACTATCCAGGTTTAAGGTATTCTTCCTTCAGCTAAAACATGCATGTGGAACCTAGAGTATGATCAAACATGTGATCGGGAGATGTGTTCAAATATGTCTCAGTTTTCGTACCCTGGTACTCGGGTGCAACATTCCAGACGCTTTACTAACACTCTCCCGACTTGGAGAGTCAGTCCCTTTAACCTCCTGTTTGGCCCAGTTTGCAATTTCTGCGGAAGATGAACAGGAATAGCGAGAACCAATGAGAGACTAGCTTGAGGTGTCTGGACGGGCAAATTTAACTCTCATTTCCCACCAGGAAGCGGAATTAACCAAAGGCTCAGCGTGCCGTGCCGGAACCAGATTAGGGCCTGAAACCATCCTGCGGTGTTGCGGCCAGCTCAAAAGAAAGCGAGTTGAAGAAAGGAGCTCAGGGGCACTGTAATTCACAAACCTGCAGAGTTATAAATGACAGCTATCGTCCAAAAATATACTGAAGTAAGGCTGCCAAGAGCACTTGAAAGCGGGGCAGAATTGCAGGAAACCGATTTCAGGAGGTAGACTGGAATTGCATTGAAAGCATAGGAAAAGAGGCAGAACGTCCACAATGATGCACTTGGCCAAAAAGGGCGTATGCGTTTTTTCCTGAATATATTCAGGAAAAAACGCATACGCCCTTTTTGGCCAACCAAGCAAGCTTGCAAAGGAAATCTGCACTACAATGAAGTCTCACTTCCACCCGGTCAAAAGGGCCATCTGAAAAAAGTGTAAAATCCAGAAAGGCAGGACAGGCCATGGAGAACTGGGAGCCTTGTTATGCTGATGGGCGGGATGTAAATTGCCAACAGACACTCGGGAGAAGTGTATGGTGTTTCCTGAAACATCTAAAAAACAAAGCAACAGAGCCTAGGGCACTTCCACTTATGGTCCTATAGCTTAGGGAAATTAAAATCAAAAAGACACAGCCACCCCAAAGTTTGGGACGCCTCTGTTTACAAGAACCTCGTTTACCGTACAAGTTCAACATCGCAGAAAGTGAAAAATGGATAAAGAAGTTGTGGTATTTACTTACAAAGCAATATCACTCAGCAATGAAATCTATGTCATCAGGCCCTTAGCAGCACAATGAGTGGATTCAGGTATGAGGATTCTAACTGAAATAAGTCACACAGAAAAAGAAACATCATAAGATATCAGTAATACACGGAATGTAAACTTGGCTACACAGGAACTGAATTACAGAACAGAACAGGGTCTCAAATTTAGAAAACCAACTTATGCTTGCTTAAGGGGAAAGGTGAGTTGGGGTGCTGCATAAAACCAGAGATTGAAATGAGCACAGATAAAGTTCCTTAAGCCAAATATGGAATAGACAAGAGCTACTCCTTGCTCAACGAAATGGACTCAACACCCCATATTAAATGCCTAAGAATGTACCTGACTAGTAAGTATCTTAAATCCTATGGATTGCTATGTCTCTGAAAGAGAATCAAGCATGTGTACAGGGGCATAAACACAGCAGTGATAGGATTAGAGAGGTTCGGTGAGCAAATGAAGATCCTTTGAAGTCTTATTGCATGGTACCCATTCCAAGGGTTTCAACTACCCAGGTTTAAGGTATTCTTCCTTCAGCTGAAACAGGCATGTGGAACCTAGAGTATGATCAACCATGTGATCGGGAGACGTGTTCAGATATGTCTCAGTTTTCCTCCCCTGGTACTCGGGTGCAACATTCCAGACGCTTTACTAACACTCTCCCCACTTGGAGAGTCAGCGCCTTTAACCTCCTGTTTGGCCCAGTTTGCAATTTCTGCGGAAGATGAACAGGAATAGCGAGAACCAATGAGAGACTAGCTGGAGGTGTCTGGACGGGCAAATTTAACTCTCATTTCCCACCAGGAAGAGGAAATAACCAAAGGCTCAGCGTGCCGTGCCGGAACCAGATTAGGGCCTGAAGCCATCCTGCGGTGTTGCGGCCAGCTCAAAAGAAAACGAGTTGAAGAAAGGAGCTCAGGGGCACTGTAATTCACAAACCTGCAGAGTTATAAATGACAGCTATCGTCCAAAAATATACTGAAGTAAGGCTGCCAAGAGGACTTGAAAGCAGGGCAGAATTGCAGGAAACCGATTTCAGGAGGTAGACTGGAATTGCATTGAAAGCATAGGAAAAGAGGCAGAACGTCCACAATGATGCACTTGGCCAAAAAGGGCGTATGCGTTTTTTCCTGAATATATTCAGGAAAAAACGCATACGCCCTTTTTGGCCAACCAAGCAAGCTTGCAAAGGAAATCTGCACTACAATGAAGTCTCACTTCCCCCCGGTCAAAAGGGCCATCTGAAAAAAGTGTAAAATCCAGAAAGGCAGGACAGGCCATGGAGAACTGGGAGCCTTGTTATGCTGATGGGCGGGATGTCAATTGCCAACAGACACTCGGGAGAAGTGTATGGTGTTTCCTGAAACATCTAAAAAACAAAGCAACAGAGCCTAGGGCACTTCCACTTATGGTCCTATAGCTTAGGGAAATTAAAATCAAAAAGACACAGCCACCCCAAAGTTTGGGACGCCTCTGTTTACAAGAACCTCGTTTACAGTACAAGTTCAAAATCACAGAATGTGAAAAATGGATAAAGAAGTTGTGGTATTTACTTACAAAGCAATATCACTCAGCAATGAAATCTATGTCATCAGGCCCTTAGCAGCACAATGAGTGGATTCAGGTATGATGATTCTAACTGAAATAAGTCACACAGAAAAAGAAACATCATAAGATATCAGTAATACACGGAATGTAAACTTGGCTACACAGGAACTGAATTACATAACAGAACAGGGTCTCAAATTTAGAAAACCAACTTATGCTTGCTTAAGGGGAAAGGTGAGTTGGGGTGCTGCATAAAACCAGAGATTGAAATGAGCACAGATAAAGTTCCTTAAGCCAAATATGGAATAGACAAGAGCTACTCCTTGCTCAACGAAATGGACTCAACACCCCATATTAAACGCCTAAGAATGTACCTGACTAGTAAGTATCTTAAAACCTATGGATTGCTATGTCTCTGAAAGAGAATCAAGCATGTGTACAGGGGCATAAACGCAGCAGTGATAGGATTGGAGAGTTTCGGTGAGCAAATGAAGACCCTTTGAAGTCATATTGCATGGTACCCATTCCACGGGTTTCAACTACCCAGGTTTAAGGTATTCTTCCTTCAGCTAAAACATGCATGTGGAACCTAGAGTATGATCAACCATGTGATCGGGAGATGTGTTCAAATATGTCTCAGTTTTCGTACCCTGGTACTCGGGTGCAACATTCCAGACGCTTTACTAACACTCTCCCGACTTGGAGAGTCAGTCCCTTTAACCTCCTGTTTGGCTCAGTTTGCAATTTCTGCGGAAGATGAACAGGAATAGCGAGAACCAATGAGAGACTAGCTGGAGGTGTCTGGACGGGCAAATTTAACTCTCATTTCCCACCAGGAAGCGGAATTAACCAAAGGCTCAGCGTGCCATGCCGGAACCAGATTAGGGCCTGAAGCCACCCTGCGGTGTTGCGGCCAGGTCACAAGAAAGCGAGTTGAAGAAAGGAGCTCAGGGGCACTGTAATTCACAAACCTGCAGAGTTATAAATGACAGCTATTTCCAAAAATATACTGAAGTAAGGCTGCCAAGAGGACTTGAAAGTGGGGCAGAATTGCAGGAAACTGATTTCAGGAGGTAGACTGGAATTGCATTGAAAGCTTCGGAAAAGATGCAGAACGTCCACAATGATGCACTTGGCCAAAAAGGGCGTATGCGTTTTTTCCTGAATATATTCAGGAAAAAACGCATACGCACTTTTTGGCCAACCAAGCAAGCTTGCAAAGGAAATCTGCACTACAATGAAGTCTCACTTCCCCCCGGTCAATAGGGCCATCTGCAAAAAGTGTAAAATCCAGAAAGGCAGGACAGGCCATGGAGAACTGGGAGCCTTATTATGCTGATGGGCGGGATGTAAATTGTCAACAGACACTCGGGAGAAGTGTATGGTGTTTCCTGAAACATCTGAAAAACAAAGCAACAGAGCCTAGGGCACTTCCACTTATGGTCCTATAGCTTAGGGAAATTAAAATAAAAAAGACACAGCCACCCCGAAGTTTGGAATGGCTCTGTTTACAAGAACCTCGTTTACCGTACAAGTTCAACATTGCAGAAAGTGAAAAATGGATAAAGAAGTTGTGGTATTTACTTACAAAGCAATATCACTCAGCAATGAACTCTATGTCATCAGGCCCTTAGCAGCACAGTGAGTGGATTCAGGTATGATGATTCTAACTGAAATAAGTCACACAGAAAAAGAAACATCATAAGATATCAGTAATACACGGAATGTAAACTTGGCTACACAGGAACTGAATTACAGAACAGAACAGGGTCTCAAATTTAGAAAACCAACTTATGCTTGCTTAACGGGAAAGGTGAGTTGGGGTGCTTCATAAAACCAGAGATTGAAATGAGCACAGATAAAGTTCCTTAAGCCAAATATGGAATAGACAAGAGCTACTCCTTGCTCAACGAAATGGACTCAACACCCCATATTAAATGCCTAAGAATGTACCTGACTAGTAAGTATCTTAAAACCTATGGATTGCTATGTCTCCGAAAGAGAATCAAGCATGTGTACAGGGGCATAAATGCAGCAGTGATAGGATTGGAGAGGTTCGGTGAGCAAATGAAGACCCTTTGAAGTCATATTGCATGGTACCCATTCCACGGGTTTCAACTCTCCAGGTTTAAGGTATTCTTCCTTCAGCTAAAACATGCATGTGGAACCCAGAGTATGATCAACCATGTGAACGGGAGACCTGTTCAAATATGTCTCAGTTTTCCTCCCCTGGTACTCGGGTGCAACATTCCAGACGCTTTACTAACAATCGCCCCAATTGGAGAGTCAGCGCCTTTAACCTCCTGTTTGGCCCAGTTTGCAATTTCTGCGGAAGATGAACAGGAATAGCGAGAACCAATGAGAGACTAGCTGGAGGTGTCTGGACGGGCAAATTTAACTCTCATTTCCCACCAGGAAGCGGAATTAACCAAAGGCTCAGCGTGCCGTGCCGGAACCAGATTAGGGCCTGAAGCTATCCTGCGGTGTTGCGGCCAGCTCAAAAGAAAGCGAGTTGAAGAAAGGAGCTCAGGGGCACTGTAATTCACAAACCTGCAGAGTTATAAATGACAGCTATCGTCCAAAAATATACTGAAGTAAGGCTGCCAAGAGGACTTGAAAGCGGGGCAGAATTGCAGGAAACCGATTTCAGGAGGTAGACTGGAATTGCATTGAAAGCATAGGAAAAGAGGCAGAACGTCCACAATGATGCACTTGGCCAAAAAGGGTGTATGCGTTTTTTCCTGAATATATTCAGGAAAAAACGCATACGCCCTTTTTGGCCAACCAAGCAAGCTTGCAAAGGAAATCTGCACTACAATTTAGTCTCACTTCCCCCCGGTCAAAAGGGCCATCTGAAAAAAGTGTAAAATCCAGAAAGGCAGGACAGGCCATGGAGAACTGGGAGCCTTGTTATGCTGATGGGCGGGATGTAAATTGCCAACAGACACTCGGGAGAAGTGTATGGTGTTTCCTGAAACATCTAAAAAACAAAGCAACAGAGCCTAGGGCACTTCCACTTATGGTCCTATAGCTTAGGGAAATTAAAATCAAAAAGACACAGCCACCCCAAAGTTTGGGACGCCTCTGTTTACAAGAACCTCTTTTACCGTACAAGATCAACATCGCAGAAAGTGAAAAATGGATAAAGAAGTTGTGGTATTTACTTACAAAGCAATATCACTCAGCAATGAAATCTATGTCATCAGGCCCTTAGCAGCACAATGAGTGGATTCAGGTATGATGATTCTAACTGAAATAAGTCACACAGAAAAAGAAACATCATAAGATATCAGTAATACACGGAATGTAAACTTGGCTACACAGGAACTGAATTACAGAACAGAACAGGGTCTCAAATTTAGAAAACCAACTTATGCTTGCTTAAGGGGAAAGGTGAGTTGGGGTGCTGCATAAAACCAGAGATTGAAATGAGCACAGATAAAGTTCCTTAAGCCAAATATGGAATAGACAAGAGCTACTCCTTGCTCAACGAAATGGACTCAACACCGAATATTAAGTGCCTAAGAATGTACCTGACTAGTAAGTATCTTAAAACCTATGGATTGCTATGTCTCTGAAAGGGAATCAAGCATGTGTACAGGGGCATAAACGCAGCAGTGATATGATTGGAGAGGTTCGGTGAGCAAATGAAGACCCTTTGAAGTCATATTGCATGGTACCCATTCCACGGGTTTCAACTATCCAGGGTTAAGGTATTCTTCCTTCAGCTAAAACATGCATGTGGAACCTAGAGTATGATCAAACATGTGATCGGGAGATGTGTTCAAATATGTCTCAGTTTTCGTACCCTGGTACTCGGGTGCAACATTCCAGACGCTTTACTAACACTCTCCCGACTTGGAGAGTCAGTCCCTTTAACCTCCTGTTTGGCCCAGTTTGCAATTTCTGCGGAAGATGAACAGGAATAGCGAGAACCAATGAGAGACTAGCTGGAGGTGTCTGGACGGGCAAATTTAACTCTCATTTCCCACCAGGAAGCGGAATTAACCAAAGGCTCAGCGTGCCGTGCCGGAACCAGATTAGGGCCTGAAGCCATCCTGCGGTGTTGCGGCAAGCTCAAAAGAAAGCGAGTTGAAGAAAGGAGCTCAGGGGCACTGTAATTCACAAACCTGCAGAGTTATAAATGACAGCTATCGTCCAAAAATATACTGAAGTAAGGCTGCCAAGAGCACTTGAAAGCGGGGCAGAATTGCAGGAAACCGATTTCAGGAGGTAGACTGGAATTGCATTGAAAGCATAGGAAAAGAGGCAGAACGTCCACAATGATGCACTTGGCCAAAAAGGGCGTATGCGTTTTTCCCTGAATATATTCAGGAAAAAACGCATACGCCCTTTTTGGCCAACCAAGCAAGCTTGCAAAGGAAATCTGCACTACAATGAAGTCTCACTTCCCCCCGGTCAAAAGGGCCATCTGAAAAAAGTGTAAAATCCAGAAAGGCAGGACAGGCCATGGAGAACTGGGAGCCTTGTTATGCTGATGGGCGGGATGTAAATTGCCAACAGACACTCGGGAGAAGTGTATGGTGTTTCCTGAAACATCTAAGAAACAAAGCAACAGAGCCTAGGGCACTTCCACTTATGGTCCTATAGCTTAGGGAAATTAAAATCAAAAAGACACAGCCACCCCAATTTGGGACGCCTCTGTTTACAAGAACCTCGTTTACCGTACAAGTTCAATATCACAGAAAGTGAAAAATGGATAAAGAACTTGTGGTACTTACGTACAATGCAGTATCACTCAGCAATGAAATCTATGTCATCAGGCCTGTAGCAGCATAATGAGTGGATTCAGGTACGATGATTCTAACTGAAATAAGTCACACAGAAAAAGAAACATCATAAGATATCAGTAATACACGGAATGTAAACTTGGCTACACAGGAACTGAATTACAGAACAGAACAGGGTCTCAAATTTAGAAAACCAACTTATGCTTGCTTAAGGGGAAAGGTGAGTTGGGGTGCTGCATAAAACCAGAGATTGAAATGAGCACAGATAAAGTTCCTTAAGCCAAATATGGAATAGACAAGAGCTACTCCTTGCTCAACGAAATGGACTCAACACCGCATATTAAACGCCTAAGAATGTACCTGACTAGTAAGTATCTTAAAACCTATGGATTGCTATGTCTCTGAAAGAGAATCAAGCATGTGTACAGGGGCATAAACGCAGCAGTGATAGGATTGGAGAGTTTCGGTGAGCAAATGAAGACCCTTTGAAGTCATATTGCATGGTACCCATTCCACGGGTTTCAACTACCCAGGTTTAAGGTATTCTTCCTTCAGCTAAAACATGCATGTGGAACCTAGAGTATGATCAACCATGTGATCGGGAGATGTGTTCAAATATGTCTCAGTTTTCGTACGCTGGTACTCGGGTGCAACATTCCAGACGCTTTACTAACACTCTCCCGACTTGGAGAGTCAGTCCCTCTAACCTCCTGTTTGGCCCAGTTTGCAATTTCTGCGGAAGATGAACAGGAATAGCGAGAACCAATGAGAGACTAGCTGGAGGTGTCTGGACGGGCAAATTTAACTCTCATTTCCCACCAGGAAGCGGAATTAACCAAAGGCTCAGCGTGCCATGCCGGAACCAGATTAGGGCCTGAAGCCACCCTGCGGTGTTGCGGCCAGGTCACAAGAAAGCGAGTTGAAGAAAGGAGCTCAGGGGCACTGTAATTCACAAACCTGCAGAGTTATAAATGACAGCTATTTCCAAAAATATACTGAAGTAAGGCTGCCAAGAGGACTTGAAAGTGGGGCAGAATTGCAGGAAACTGATTTCAGGAGGTAGACTGGAATTGCATTGAAAGCTTCGGAAAAGATGCAGAACGTCCACAATGATGCACTTGGCCAAAAAGGGCGTATGCGTTTTTTCCTGAATATATTCAGGAAAAAACGCATACGCCCTTTTTGGCCAACCAAGCAAGCTTGCAAAGGAAATCTGCACTACAATGAAGTCTCACTTCCCCCCGGTCAATAGGGCCATCTGCAAAAAGTGTAAAATCCAGAAAGGCAGGACAGGCCATGGAGAACTGGGAGCCTTGTTATGCTGATGGGCGGGATGTAAATTGCCAACAGACACTCGGGAGAAGTGTATGGTGTTTCCTGAAACATCTGAAAAACAAAGCAACAGAGCCTAGGGCACTTCCACTTATGGTCCTATAGATTAGGGAAATTAAAATAAAAAAGACACAGCCACCCCGAAGTTTGGAACGGCTCTGTTTACAAGATCCTCGTTTACCGTACAAGTTCAACATTGCAGAAAGTGAAAAATGGATAAAGAAGTTGTGGTATTTACTTACAAAGCAATATCACTCAGCAATGAAATCTATGTCATCAGGCCTTTAGCAGCACAGTGAGTGGATTCAGGTATGATGATTCTAACTGAAATAAGTCACACAGAAAAAGAAACATCATAAGATATCAGTAATACACGGAATGTAAACTTGGCTACACAGGAACTGAATTACAGAACAGAACAGGGTCTCAAATTTAGAAAACCAACTTATGCTTGTTTAAGGGTAAAGGTGAGTTGGGGTGCTGCATAAAACCAGAGATTGAAATGAGCACAGATAAAGTTCCTTAAGCCAAATATGGAATAGACAAGAGCTACTCCTTGCTCAACGAAATGGACTCAACACCGCATATTAAACGCCTAAGAATGTACCTGACTAGTAAGTATCTTAAAACCTATGGATTGCTATGTCTCCGAAAGAGAATCAAGCATGTGTACAGCGGCATAAACCCAGCAGTGATAGGATTGGAGAGGTTCAGTGAGCAAATGAAGACCCTTTGAAGTCATATTGCATGATAACCTTTCCACGGGTCTCAACTACCCAGGTTTAAGGTATTCTTCCTTCAGCTAAAACATGCATGTGAAACCCAGAGTATGATCAACAGTGTGAATGGGAGACGTGTTCAAATATGTCTCAGTTTTCCTCCCCTGGTACTCGGGTGCAACATTCCAGACGCTTTACTAACACTCTCCCCACTTGGAGAGTCAGCGCCTTTATCCTCCTGTTTGGCCCAGTTTGCAATTTCTGCAGAAGATGAACAGGAATAGGGAGAACCAATGAGAGACTAGGTGGAGGTGTCTGGACGGGCAAATTTAACTCTCATTTCCCACCAGGAAGAGGAACTAACCAAAGGCTCAGCGTGCCGTGCCGGAACCAGATTAGGGCCTGAAGCCATCCTGCGGTGTTGCGGCCAGCTCAAAAGAAAACGAGTTGAAGAAAGGAGCTCAGGGGCACTGTAATTCACAAACCTGCAGAGTTATAAATGACAGCTATCGTCCAAAAATATACTGAAGTAAGGCTGCCAAGAGGACTTGAAAGCGGGGCAGAATTGCAGGAAACCGATTTCAGGAGGTAGACTGGAATTGCATTGAAAGCATAGGAAAAGAGGCAGAACGTCCACAATGATGCACTTGGCCAAAAAGGGCGTATGCGTTTTTTCCTGAATATATTCAGGAAAAAACGCATACGCCCTTTTTGGCCAACCAAGCAAGCTTGCAAAGGAAATCTGCACTACAATGAAGTCTCACTTCCCCCCGGTGAAAAGGGCCATCTGAAAAAAGTGTAAAATCCAGAAAGGCAGGACAGGCCATGGAGAACTGGGAGCCTTGTTATGCTGATGGGCGGGATGTAAATTGCCAACAGACACTCGGGAGAAGTGTATGGTGTTTCCTGAAACATCTAAAAAACAAAGCAACAGAGCCTAGGGCACTTCCACTTATGGTCCTATAGCTTAGGGAAATTAAAATCAAAAAGATACAGCCACCCCAATGTTTGGGACGCCTCTGTTTACAAGAACCTCGTTTACCGTACAAGTTCAATATCACAGAAAGTGAAAAATGGATAAAGAACTTGTGGTACTTACGTACAATGCAGTATCACTCAGCAGTGAAATCTATGTCATCAGGCCCGTAGCAGCACAATGAGTGGATTCAGGTACGATGATTCTAACTGAAATAAGTCACACAGAAAAAGAAACATCATAAGATATCAGTAATACACGGAATATAAACTTGGCTACACAGGAACTGAATTACAGAACAGAACAGGGTCTCAAATTTAGAAAACCAACTTATGCTTGTTTAAGGGGAAAGGTGAGTTGGGGTGCTGCATAAAACCAGAGATTGAAATGAGCACAGATAAAGTTCCTTAAGCCAAATATGGAATAGACAAGAGCTACTCCTTGCTCAACGAAATGGACTCAACACCGCATATTAAACGCCTAAGAATGTACCTGACTCTTAAGTATCTTAAAACCTATGGATTGCTATGTCTCCGAAAGAGAATCAAGCATGTGTACAGGGACATAAACGCAGCAGTGATAGGATTGGAGAGGTTCGGTGAGCAAATGAAGACCCTTTGAAGTCATATTGCATGGTACCCATTCCACGGGTTTCAACTACCCAGGTTTAAGGTATTCTTCCTTCAGCTAAAACATGCATGTGGAACCTAGAGTATGATCAACCATGTGATCGGGAGACGTGTTCAAATATGTCTCAGTTTTCGTACCCTGGTACTCGGGTGCAACATTCCAGACGCTTTACTAACACTCTCCCGACTTGGAGAGTCAGTCCCTTTAACCTCCTGTTTGGCCCAGTTTGCAATTTCTGCGGAAGATGAACAGGAATAGCGAGAACCAATGAGAGACTAGCTGGAGGTGTCTGGACGGGCAAATTTAACTCTCATTTCCCACCAGGAAGAGGAAATAACCAAAGGCTCAGCGTGCCGTGCCGGAACCAGATTAGGGCCTGAAGCCATCCTGCGGTGTTGCGGCCAGCTCACAAGAAAGCGAGTTGAAGAAAGGAGCTCAGGGGCACTGTAATTCACAAACCTGCAGAGTTATAAATGACAGCTATCGTCCAAAAATATACTGAAGTAAGGCTGCCAAGAGGACTTGAAAGCGGGGCAGAATTGCAGGAAACCGATTTCAGGAGGTAGACTGGAATTGCATTGAAAGCATAGGAAAAGAGGCAGAACGTCCACAATGATGCACTTGGCCAAAAAGGGCGTATGCGTTTTTTCCTGAATATATTCAGGAAAAAACGCATACGCCCTTTTTGGCCAACCAAGCAAGCTTGCAAAGGAAATCTGCACTACAATGAAGTCTCACTTCCCCCCGGTGAAAAGGGCCATCTGAAAAAAGTGTAAAATCCAGAAAGGCAGGACAGGCCATGGAGAACTGGGAGCCTTGTTATGCTGATGGGCGGGATGTAAATTGCCAACAGACACTCGGGAGAAGTGTATGGTGTTTCCTGAAACATCTAAAAAACAAAGCAACAGAGCCTAGGGCACTTCCACTTATGGTCCTATAGCTTAGGGAAATTAAAATCAAAAAGATACAGCCACCCCAATGTTTGGGACGCCTCTGTTTACAAGAACCTCGTTTACCGTACAAGTTCAATATCACAGAAAGTGAAAAATGGATAAAGAACTTGTGGTACTTACGTACAATGCAGTATCACTCAGCAGTGAAATCTATGTCATCAGGCCCGTAGCAGCACAATGAGTGGATTCAGGTACGATGATTCTAACTGAAATAAGTCACACAGAAAAAGAAACATCATAAGATATCAGTAATACACGGAATATAAACTTGGCTACACAGGAACTGAATTACAGAACAGAACAGGGTCTCAAATTTAGAAAACCAACTTATGCTTGTTTAAGGGGAAAGGTGAGTTGGGGTGCTGCATAAAACCAGAGATTGAAATGAGCACAGATAAAGTTCCTTAAGCCAAATATGGAATAGACAAGAGCTACTCCTTGCTCAACGAAATGGACTCAACACCGCATATTAAACGCCTAAGAATGTACCTGACTCTTAAGTATCTTAAAACCTATGGATTGCTATGTCTCCGAAAGAGAATCAAGCATGTGTACAGGGACATAAACGCAGCAGTGATAGGATTGGAGAGGTTCGGTGAGCAAATGAAGACCCTTTGAAGTCATATTGCATGGTACCCATTCCACGGGTTTCAACTACCCAGGTTTAAGGTATTCTTCCTTCAGCTAAAACATGCATGTGGAACCTAGAGTATGATCAACCATGTGATCGGGAGACGTGTTCAAATATGTCTCAGTTTTCGTACCCTGGTACTCGGGTGCAACATTCCAGACGCTTTACTAACACTCTCCCGACTTGGAGAGTCAGTCCCTTTAACCTCCTGTTTGGCCCAGTTTGCAATTTCTGCGGAAGATGAACAGGAATAGCGAGAACCAATGAGAGACTAGCTGGAGGTGTCTGGACGGGCAAATTTAACTCTCATTTCCCACCAGGAAGAGGAAATAACCAAAGGCTCAGCGTGCCGTGCCGGAACCAGATTAGGGCCTGAAGCCATCCTGCGGTGTTGCGGCCAGCTCACAAGAAAGCGAGTTGAAGAAAGGAGCTCAGGGGCACTGTAATTCACAAACCTGCAGAGTTATAAATGACAACTATCGTCCAAAAATATACTGAAGTAAGGCTGCCAAGAGGACTTGAAAGCGGGGCAGAATTGCAGGAAACCGATTTCAGGAGGTAGACTGGAATTGCATTGAAAGCATAGGAAAAGAGGCAGAACGTCCACAATGATGCACTTGGCCAAAAAGGGCGTATGCGTTTTTTCCTGAATATATTCAGGAAAAAACGCATACGCCCTTTTTGGCCAACCAAGCAAGCTTGCAAAGGAAATCTGCACTACAATGAAGTCTCACTGCCCCCCGGTCAAAAGGGCCATCTGAAAAAAGTGTAAAATCCAGAAAGGCAGGACAGGCCATGGAGAACTGGGAGCCTTGTTATGCTGATGGGCGGGATGTAAATTGCCAACAGACACTCGGGAGAAGTGTATGGTGTTTCCTGAAACATCTAAAAAACAAAGCAACAGAGCCTAGGGCACTTCCACTTATGGTCCTATAGCTTAGGGAAATTAAAATCAAAAAGATACAGCCACCCCAATGTTTGGGACGCCTCTGTTTACAAGAACCTGGTTTACCGTACAAGTTCAATATCACAGAAAGTGAAAAATGGATAAAGAACTTGTGGTACTTACGTACAATGCAGTATCACTCAGCAGTGAAATCTATGTCATCAGGCCCGTAGCAGCACAATGAGTGGATTCAGGTACGATGATTCTAACTGAAATAAGTCACACAGAAAAAGAAACATCATAAGATATCAGTAATACACGGAATGTAAACTTGGCTACACAGGAACTGAATTACAGAACAGAACAGGGTCTCAAATTTAGAAAACCAACTTATGCTTGTTTAAGGGGAAAGGTGAGTTGGGGTGCTGCATAAAACCAGAGATTGAAATGAGCACAGATAAAGTTCCTTAAGCCAAATATGGAATAGACAAGAGCTACTCCTTGCTCAACGAAATGGACTCAACACCGCATATTAAACGCCTAAGAGTGTACCTGACTCTTAAGTATCTTAAAACCTATGGATTGCTATGTCTCCGAAAGAGAATCAAGCATGTGTACAGGGACATAAATGCAGCAGTGATAGGATTGGAGAGGTTCGGTGAGCAAATGAAGACCCTTTGAAGTCATATTGCATGGTACCCATTCCACGGGTTTCAACTACCCAGGTTTAAGGTATTCTTCCTTCAGCTAAAACATGCATGTGGAACCTAGAGTATGATCAACCATGTGATCGGGAGACGTGTTCAAATATGTCTCAGTTTTCGTACCCTGGTACTCGGGTGCAACATTCCAGACGCTTTACTAACACTCTCCCGACTTGGAGAGTCAGTCCCTTTAACCTCCTGTTTGGCCCAGTTTGCAATTTCTGCGGAAGATGAACAGGAATAGGGAGAACCAATGAGAGACTAGCTGGAGGTGTCTGGACGGGCAAATTTAACTCCCATTTCCCACCAGGAAGAGGAAAGAACCAAAGGCTCAGCGTGCCGTGCCGGAACCAGATTAGGGCCTGAAGCCATCCTGCGGTGTTGCGGCCAGCTCACAAGAAAACGAGTTGAAGAAAGGAGCTCAGGGGCACTGTAATTCACAAACCTGCAGAGTTATAAATGACAACTATCGTCCAAAAATATACTGAAGTAAGGCTGCCAAGAGGACTTGAAAGTGGGGCAGAATTGCAGGAAACCGATTTCAGGAGGTAGACTGGAATTGCATTGAAAGCATAGGAAAAGAGGCAGAACGTCCACAATGATGCACTTGGCCAAAAAGGGCGTATGCGTTTTTTCCTGAATATATTCAGGAAAAAACGCATACGCCCTTTTTGGCCAACCAAGCAAGCTTGCAAAGGAAATCTGCACTACAATGAAGTCTCACTGCCCCCCGGTCAAAAGGGCCATCTGAAAAAAGTGTAAAATCCAGAAAGGCAGGACAGGCCATGGAGAACTGGGAGCCTTGTTATGCTGATGGGCGGGATGTAAATTGCCAACAGACACTCGGGAGAAGTGTATGGTGTTTCCTGAAACATCTAAAAAACAAAGCAACAGAGCCTAGGGCACTTCCACTTATGGTCCTATAGCTTAGGGAAATTAAAATCAAAAAGATACAGCCACCCCAATGTTTGGGACGCCTCTGTTTACAAGAACCTCGTTTACCGTACAAGTTCAATATCACAGAAAGTGAAAAATGGATAAAGAACTTGTGGTACTTACGTACAATGCAGTATCACTCAGCAGTGAAATCTATGTCATCAGGCCCGTAGCTGCACAATGAGTGGATTCAGGTACGATGATTCTAACTGAAATAAGTCACACAGAAAAAGAAACATCATAAGATATCAGTAATACACGGAATGTAAACTTGGCTACACAGGAACTGAATTACAGAACAGAACAGGGTCTCAAATTTAGAAAACCAACTTATGCTTGTTTAAGGGGAAAGGTGAGTTGGGGTGCTGCATAAAACCAGAGATTGAAATGAGCACAGATAAAGTTCCTTAAGCCAAATATGGAATAGACAAGAGCTACTCCTTGCTCAACGAAATGGACTCAACACCGCATATTAAACGCCTAAGAATGTACCTGACTCTTAAGTATCTTAAAACCTATGGATTGCTATGTCTCCGAAAGAGAATCAAGCATGTGTACAGGGACATAAACGCAGCAGTGATAGGATTGGAGAGGTTCGGTGAGCAAATGAAGACCCTTTGAAGTCATATTGCATGGTACCCATTCCACGGGTTTCAACTACCCAGGTTTAAGGTATTCTTCCTTCAGCTAAAACATGCATGTGGAACCTAGAGTATGATCAACCATGTGATCGGGAGACGTGTTCAAATATGTCTCAGTTTTCGTACCCTGGTACTCGGGTGCAACATTCCAGACGCTTTACTAACACTCTCCCGACTTGGAGAGTCAGTCCCTTTAACCTCCTGTTTGGCCCAGTTTGCAATTTCTGCGGAAGATGAACAGGAATAGCGAGAACCAATGAGAGACTAGCTGGAGGTGTCTGGACGGGCAAATTTAACTCCCATTTCCCACCAGGAAGAGGAAAGAACCAAAGGCTCAGCGTGCCGTGCCGGAACCAGATTAGGGCCTGAAGCCATCCTGCGGTTTTGCGGCCAGCTCACAAGAAAACGAGTTGAAGAAAGGAGCTCAGGGGCACTGTAATTCACAAACCTGCAGAGTTATAAATGACAACTATCGTCCAAAAATATACTGAAGTAAGGCTGCCAAGAGGACTTGAAAGTGGGGCAGAATTGCAGGAAACCGATTTCAGGAGGTAGACTGGAATTGCATTGAAAGCATAGGAAAAGAGGCAGAACGTCCACAATGATGCACTTGGCCAAAAAGGGCGTATGCGTTTTTTCCTGAATATATTCAGGAAAAAACGCATACGCCCTTTTTGGCCAACCAAGCAAGCTTGCAAAGGAAATCTGCACTACAATGAAGTCTCACTGCCCCCCGGTCAAAAGGGCAATCTGAAAAAAGTGTAAAATCCAGAAAGGCAGGACAGGCCATGGAGAACTGGGAGCCTTGTTATGCTGATGGGCGGGATGTCAATTGCCAACAGACACTCGGGAGAAGTGTATGGTGTTTCCTGAAACATCTAAAAAACAAAGCAACAGAGCCTAGGGCACTTCCACTTATGGTCCTATAGCTTAGGGAAATTAAAATCAAAAAGATACAGCCACCCCAATGTTTGGGACGCCTCTGTTTACAAGAACCTCGTTTACCGTACAAGTTCAATATCACAGAAAGTGAAAAATGGATAAAGAACTTGTGGTACTTACGTACAATGCAGTATCACTCAGCAGTGAAATCTATGTCATCAGGCCCGTAGCAGCACAATGAGTGGATTCAGGTACGATGATTCTAACTGAAATAAGTCACACAGAAAAAGAAACATCATAAGATATCAGTAATACACGGAATGTAAACTTGGCTACACAGGAACTGAATTACAGAACAGAACAGGGTCTCAAATTTAGAAAACCAACTTATGCTTGTTTAAGGGTAAAGGTGAGTTGGGGTGCTGCATAAAACCAGAGATTGAAATGAGCACAGATAAAGTTCCTTAAGCCAAATATGGAATAGACAAGAGCTACTCCTTGCTCAACGAAATGGACTCAACACCGCATATTAAACGCCTAAGAATGTACCTGACTCTTAAGTATCTTAAAACCTATGGATTGCTATGTCTCCGAAAGAGAATCAAGCATGTGTACAGGGACATAAACGCAGCAGTGATAGGATTGGAGAGGTTCGGTGAGCAAATGAAGACCCTTTGAAGTCATATTGCATGGTACCCATTCCACGGGTTTCAACTACCCAGGTTTAAGGTATTCTTCCTTCAGCTAAAACATGCATGTGGAACCTAGAGTATGATCAACCATGTGATCGGGAGACGTGTTCAAATATGTCTCAGTTTTCGTACCCTGGTACTCGGGTGCAACATTCCAGACGCTTTACTAACACTCTCCCGACTTGGAGAGTCAGTCCCTTTAACCTCCTGTTTGGCTCAGTTTGCAATTTCTGCGGAAGATGAACAGGAATAGCGAGAACCAATGAGAGACTAGCTGGAGGTGTCTGGACGGGCAAATTTAACTCTCATTTCCCACCAGGAAGAGGAAATAACCAAAGGCTCAGCGTGCCGTGCCGGAACCAGATTAGGGCCTGAAGCCATCCTGCGGTGTTGCGGCCAGCTCACAAGAAAGCGAGTTGAAGAAAGGAGCTCAGGGGCACTGTAATTCACAAACCTGCAGAGTTATAAATGACAACTATCGTCCAAAAATATACTGAAGTAAGGCTGCCAAGAGGACTTGAAAGCGGGGCAGAATTGCAGGAAACCGATTTCAGGAGGTAGACTGGAATTGCATTGAAAGCATAGGAAAAGAGGCAGAACGTCCACAATGATGCACTTGGCCAAAAAGGGCGTATGCGTTTTTTCCTGAATATATTCAGGGAAAAACGCATACGCCCTTTTTGGCCAACCAAGCAAGCTTGCAAAGGAAATCTGCACTACAATGAAGTCTCACTTCCCCCCGGTCAAAAGGGCCATCTGAAAAAAGTGTAAAATCCAGAAAGGCAGGACAGGCCATGGAGAACTGGGAGCCTTGTTATGCTGATGGGCGGGATGTAAATTGCCAACAGACACTCGGGAGAAGTGTATGGTGTTTCCTGAAACATCTAAAAAACAAAGCAACAGAGCCTAGGGCACTTCCACTTATGGTCCTATAGCTTAGGAAAATTAAAATCAAAAAGACACAGCCACCCCAAAGTTTGGGACGCCTCTGTTTACAAGAACCTCGTTTACCGTACAAGTTCAATATCACAGAAAGTGAAAAATGGATAAAGAACTTGTGGTACTTACGTACAATGCAGTATCACTCAGCAGTGAAATCTATGTCATCAGGCCCGTAGCAGCACAATGAGTGGATTCAGGTACGATGATTCTAACTGAAATAAGTCACACAGAAAAAGAAACATCATAAGATATCAGTAATACACGGAATGTAAACTTGGCTACACAGGAACTGAATTACAGAACAGAACAGGGTCTCAAATTTAGAAAACCAACTTATGCTTGTTTAAGGGTAAAGGTGAGTTGGGGTGCTGCATAAAACCAGAGATTGAAATGAGCACAGATAAAGTTCCTTAAGCCAAATATGGAATAGACAAGAGCTACTCCTTGCTCAACGAAATGGACTCAACACCGCATATTAAACGCCTAAGAATGTACCTGACTCTTAAGTATCTTAAAACCTATGGATTGCTATGTCTCCGAAAGAGAATCAAGCATGTGTACAGGGACATAAACGCAGCAGTGATAGGATTGGAGAGGTTCGGTGAGCAAATGAAGACCCTTTGAAGTCATATTGCATGGTACCCATTCCACGGGTTTCAACTACCCAGGTTTAAGGTATTCTTCCTTCAGCTAAAACATGCATGTGGAACCTAGAGTATGATCAACCATGTGATCGGGAGACGTGTTCAAATATGTCTCAGTTTTCGTACCCTGGAACTCGGGTGAAACATTCCAGACGCTTTACTAACACTCTCCCGACTTGGAGAGTCAGTCCCTTTAACCTCCTGTTTGGCTCAGTTTGCAATTTCTGCGGAAGATGAACAGGAATAGCGAGAACCAATGAGAGACTAGCTGGAGGTGTCTGGACGGGCAAATTTAACTCTCATTTCCCACCAGGAAGAGGAAAGAACCAAAGGCTCAGCGTGCCGTGCCGGAACCAGATTAGGGCCTGAAGCCATCCTGCGGTGTTGCGGCCAGCTCACAAGAAAGCGAGTTGAAGAAAGGAGCTCAGGGGCACTGTAATTCACAAACCTGCAGAGTTATAAATGACAACTATCGTCCAAAAACATACTGAAGTAAGGCTGCCAAGAGGACTTGAAAGCGGGGCAGAATTGCAGGAAACCGATTTCAGGAGGTAGACTGGAATTGCATTGAAAGCATAGGAAAAGAGGCAGAACGTCCACAATGATGCACTTGGCCAAAAAGGGCGTATGCGTTTTTTCCTGAATATATTCAGGGAAAAACGCATACGCCCTTTTTGGCCAACCAAGCAAACTTGCAAAGGAAATCTGCACTACAATGAAGTCTCACTTCCCCCCGGTCAAAAGGGCCATCTGAAAAAAGTGTAAAATCCAGAAAGGCAGGACAGGCCATGGAGAACTGGGAGCCTTGTTATGCTGATGGGCGGGATGTAAATTGCCAACAGACACTCGGGAGAAGTGTATGGTGTTTCCTGAAACATCTAAAAAACAAAGCAACAGAGCCTAGGGCACTTCCACTTATGGTCCTATAGCTTAGGGAAATTAAAATCAAAAAGACACAGCCACCCCAAAGTTTGGGACGCCTCTGTTTACAAGAACCTCGTTTACCGTACAAGTTCAATATCACAGAAAGTGAAAAATGGATAAAGAACTTGTGGTACTTACGTACAATGCAGTATCACTCAGCAGTGAAATCTATGTCATCAGGCCCGTAGCAGCACAATGAGTGGATTCAGGTACGATGATTCTAACTGAAATAAGTCACACAGAAAAAGAAACATCATAAGATATCAGTAATACACGGAATGTAAACTTGGCTACACAGGAACTGAATTACAGAACAGAACAGGGTCTCAAATTTAGAAAACCAACTTATGCTTGTTTAAGGGGAAAGGTGAGTTGGGGTGCTGCATAAAACCAGAGATTGAAATGAGCACAGATAAAGTTCCTTAAGCCAAATATGGAATAGACAAGAGCTACTCCTTGCTCAACGAAATGGACTCAACACCGCATATTAAACGCCTAAGAATGTACCTGACTCTTAAGTATCTTAAAACCTATGGATTGCTATGTCTCCGAAAGAGAATCAAGCATGTGTACAGGGACATAAACGCAGCAGTGATAGGATTGGAGAGGTTCGGTGAGCAAATGAAGACCCTTTGAAGTCATATTGCATGGTACCCATTCCACGGGTTTCAACTACCCAGGTTTAAGGTATTCTTCCTTCAGCTAAAACATGCATGTGGAACCTAGAGTATGATCAACCATGTGATCGGGAGACGTGTTCAAATATGTCTCAGTTTTCGTACCCTGGTACTCGGGTGCAACATTCCAGACGCTTTACTAACACTCTCCCGACTTGGAGAGTCAGTCCCTTTAACCTCCTGTTTGGCCCAGTTTGCAATTTCTGCGGAAGATGAACAGGAATAGCGAGAACCAATGAGAGACTAGCTGGAGGTGTCTGGACGGGCAAATTTAACTCCCATTTCCCACCAGGAAGAGGAAAGAACCAAAGGCTCAGTGTGCCGTGCCGGAACCAGATTAGGGCCTGAAGCCATCCTGCGGTGTTGCGGCCAGCTCACAAGAAAACGAGTTGAAGAAAGGAGCTCAGGGGCACTGTAATTCACAAACCTGCAGAGTTATAAATGACAACTATCGTCCAAAAATATACTGAAGTAAGGCTGCCAAGAGGACTTGAAAGCGGGGCAGAATTGCAGGAAACCGATTTCAGGAGGTAGACTGGAATTGCATTGAAAGCATAGGAAAAGAGGCAGAACGTCCACAATGATGCACTTGGCCAAAAAGGGCGTATGCGTTTTTTCCTGAATATATTCAGGAAAAAACGCATACGCCGTTTTTGGCCAACCAAGCAAGCTTGCAAAGGAAATCTGCACTACAATGAAGTCTCACTTCCCCCCGGTCAAAAGGGCCGTCTGAAAAAAGTGTAAAATCCAGAAAGGCAGGACAGGCCATGGAGAACTGGGAGCCTTGTTATGCTGATGGGCGGGATGTAAATTGCCAACAGACACTCGGGAGAAGTGTATGGTGTTTCCTGAAACATCTAAAAAACAAAGCAACAGCGCCTAGGGCACTTCCACTTATGGTCCTATAGCTTAGGGAAATTAAAATCAAAAAGACACAGCCACCCCAAAGTTTGGGACGCCTCTGTTTACAAGAACCTCGTTTACCGTACAAGTTCAATATCACAGAAAGTGAAAAATGGATAAAGAACTTGTGGTACTTACGTACAATGCAGTATCACTCAGCAGTGAAATCTATGTCATCAGGCCCGTAGCAGCACAATGAGTGGATTCAGGTACGATGATTCTAACTGAAATAAGTCACACAGAAAAAGAAACATCATAAGATATCAGTAATACACGGAATGTAAACTTGGCTACACAGGAACTGAATTACAGAACAGAACAGGGTCTCAAATTTAGAAAACCAACTTATGCTTGTTTAAGGGGAAAGGTGAGTTGGGGTGCTGCATAAAACCAGAGATTGAAATGAGCACAGATAAAGTTCCTTAAGCCAAATATGGAATAGACAAGAGCTACTCCTTGCTCAACGAAATGGACTCAACACCGCATATTAAACGCCTAAGAATGTACCTGACTCTTAAGTATCTTAAAACCTATGGATTGCTATGTCTCCGAAAGAGAATCAAGCATGTGTACAGGGACATAAACGCAGCAGTGATAGGATTGGAGAGGTTCGGTGAGCAAATGAAGACCCTTTGAAGTCATATTGCATGGTACCCATTCCACGGGTTTCAACTACCCAGGTTTAAGGTATTCTTCCTTCAGCTAAAACATGCATGTGGAACCTAGAGTATGATCAACCATGTGATCGGGAGACGTGTTCAAATATGTCTCAGTTTTCGTACCCTGGTACTCGGGTGCAACATTCCAGACGCTTTACTAACACTCTCCCCACTTGGAGAGTCAGTCCCTTTAACCTCCTGTTTGGCCCAGTTTGCAATTTCTGCGGAAGATGAACAGGAATAGCGAGAACCAATGAGAGACTAGCTGGAGGTGTCTGGACGGGCAAATTTAACTCCCATTTCCCACCAGGAAGAGGAAAGAACCAAAGGCTCAGCGTGCCGTGCCGGAACCAGATTAGGGCCTGAAGCCATCCTGCGGTGTTGCGGCCAGCTCACAAGAAAACGAGTTGAAGAAAGGAGCTCAGGGGCACTGTAATTCACAAACCTGCAGAGTTATAAATGACAACTATCGTCCAAAAATATACTGAAGTAAGGCTGCCAAGAGGACTTGAAAGCGGGGCAGAATTGCAGGAAACCGATTTCAGGAGGTAGACTGGAATTGCATTGAAAGCATAGGAAAAGAGGCAGAACGTCCACAATGATGCACTTGGCCAAAAAGGGCGTATGCGTTTTTTCCTGAATATATTCAGGAAAAAACGCATACGCCCTTTTTGGCCAACCAAGCAAGCTTGCAAAGGAAATCTGCACTACAATGAAGTCTCACTTCCCCCCGGTCAAAAGGGCCATCTGAAAAAAGTGTAAAATCCAGAAAGGCAGGACAGGCCATGGAGAACTGGGAGCCTTGTTATGCTGATGGGCGGGATGTACATTGCCAACAGACACTCGGGAGAAGTGTATGGTGTTTCCTGAAACATCTAAAAAACAAAGCAACAGAGCCTAGGGCACTTCCACTTATGGTCCTATAGCTTAGGGAAATTAAAATCAAAAAGATACAGCCACCCCAATGTTTGGGACGCCTCTGTTTACAAGAACCTGGTTTACCGTACAAGTTCAATATCACAGAAAGTGAAAAATGGATAAAGAACTTGTGGTACTTACGTACAATGCAGTATCACTCAGCAGTGAAATCTATGTCATCAGGCCCGTAGCAGCACAATGAGTGGATTCAGGTACGATGATTCTAACTGAAATAAGTCACACAGAAAAAGAAACATCATAAGATATCAGTAATACACGGAATGTAAACTTGGCTACACAGGAACTGAATTACAGAACAGAACAGGGTCTCAAATTTAGAAAACCAACTTATGCTTGTTTAAGGGTAAAGGTGAGTTGGGGTGCTGCATAAAACCAGAGATTTAAATGAGCACAGATAAAGTTCCTTAAGCCAAATATGGAATAGACAAGAGCTACTCCTTGCTCAACGAAATGGACTCAACACCGCATATTAAACGCCTGAGAATGTACCTGACTCTTAAGTATCTTAAAACCTATGGATTGCTATGTCTCCGAAAGAGAATCAAGCGTGTGTACAGGGACATAAACGCAGCAGTGATAGGATTGGAGAGGTTCGGTGAGCAAATGAAGACCCTTTGAAGTCATATTGCATGGTACCCATTCCACGGGTTTCAACTACCCAGGTTTAAGGTATTCTTCCTTCAGCTAAAACATGCATGTGGAACCTAGAGTATGATCAACCATGTGATCGGGAGACGTGTTCAAATATGTCTCAGTTTTCGTACCCTGGTACTCGGGTGCAACATTCCAGACGCTTTACTAACACTCTCCCCACTTGGAGAGTCAGTCCCTTTAACCTCCTGTTTGGCCCAGTTTGCAATTTCTGCGGAAGATGAACAGGAATAGCGAGAACCAATGAGAGACTAGCTGGAGGTGTCTGGACGGGCAAATTTAACTCCCATTTCCCACCAGGAAGAGGAAAGAACCAAAGGCTCAGCGTGCCGTGCCGGAACCAGATTAGGGCCTGAAGCCATCCTGCGGTGTTGCGGCCAGCTCACAAGAAAACGAGTTGAAGAAAGGAGCTCAGGGGCACTGTAATTCACAAACCTGCAGAGTTATAAATGACAACTATCGTCCAAAAATATACTGAAGTAAGGCTGCCAAGAGGACTTGAAAGCGGGGCAGAATTGCAGGAAACCGATTTCAGGAGGTAGACTGGAATTGCATTGAAAGCATAGGAAAAGAGGCAGAACGTCCACAATGATGCACTTGGCCAAAAAGGGCGTATGCGTTTTTTCCTGAATATATTCAGGAAAAAACGCATACGCCCTTTTTGGCCAACCAAGCAAGCTTGCAAAGGAAATCTGCACTACAATGAAGTCTCACTTCCCCCCGGTCAAAAGGGCCATCTGAAAAAAGTGTAAAATCCAGAAAGGCAGGACAGGCCATGGAGAACTGGGAGCCTTGTTATGCTGATGGGCGGGATGTACATTGCCAACAGACACTCGGGAGAAGTGTATGGTGTTTCCTGAAACATCTAAAAAACAAAGCAACAGAGCCTAGGGCACTTCCACTTATGGTCCTATAGCTTAGGGAAATTAAAATCAAAAAGATACAGCCACCCCAATGTTTGGGACGCCTCTGTTTACAAGAACCTGGTTTACCGTACAAGTTCAATATCACAGAAAGTGAAAAATGGATAAAGAACTTGTGGTACTTACGTACAATGCAGTATCACTCAGCAGTGAAATCTATGTCATCAGGCCCGTAGCAGCACAATGAGTGGATTCAGGTACGATGATTCTAACTGAAATAAGTCACACAGAAAAAGAAACATCATAAGATATCAGTAATACACGGAATGTAAACTTGGCTACACAGGAACTGAATTACAGAACAGAACAGGGTCTCAAATTTAGAAAACCAACTTATGCTTGTTTAAGGGTAAAGGTGAGTTGGGGTGCTGCATAAAACCAGAGATTTAAATGAGCACAGATAAAGTTCCTTAAGCCAAATATGGAATAGACAAGAGCTACTCCTTGCTCAACGAAATGGACTCAACACCGCATATTAAACGCCTGAGAATGTACCTGACTCTTAAGTATCTTAAAACCTATGGATTGCTATGTCTCCGAAAGAGAATCAAGCGTGTGTACAGGGACATAAACGCAGCAGTGATAGGATTGGAGAGGTTCGGTGAGCAAATGAAGACCCTTTGAAGTCATATTGCATGGTACCCATTCCACGGGTTTCAACTACCCAGGTTTAAGGTATTCTTCCTTCAGCTAAAACATGCATGTGGAACCTAGAGTATGATCAACCATGTGATCGGGAGACGTGTTCAAATATGTCTCAGTTTTCGTACCCTGGTACTCGGGTGCAACATTCCAGACGCTTTACTAACACTCTCCCGACTTGGAGAGACAGTCCCTTTAAACTCCTGTTTGGCCCAGTTTGCAATTTCTGCGGAAGATGAACAGGAATAGCGAGAACCAAGGAGAGACTAGCTGGAGGTGTCTGGACGGGCAAATTTAACTCTCATTTCCCACCAGGAAGAGGAAATAACCAAAGGCTCAGCGTGCCGTGCCGGAACCAGATTAGGGCCTGAAGCCATCCTGCGGTGTTGCGGCCAGCTCACAAGAAAACGAGTTGAAGAAAGGAGCTCAGGGGCACTGTAATTCACAAACCTGCAGAGTTATAAATGACAACTATCGTCCAAAAATATACTGAAGTAAGGCTGCCAAGAGGACTTGAAAGCGGGGCAGAATTGCAGGAAACCGATTTCAGGAGGTAGACTGGAATTGCATCGAAAGCATAGGAAAAGAGGCAGAACGTCCACAATGATGCACTTGGCCAAAAAGGGCGTATGCGTTTTTTCCTGAATATATTCAGGAAAAAACGCATACGCCCTTTTTGGCCAACCAAGCAAGCTTGCAAAGGAAATCTGCACTACAATGAAGTCTCACTTCCCCCCGGTCAAAAGGGCCATCTGAAAAAAGTGTAAAATCCAGAAAGGCAGGACAGGCCATGGAGAACTGGGAGCCTTGTTATGCTGATGGGCGGGATGTACATTGCCAACAGACACTCGGGAGAAGTGTATGGTGTTTCCTGAAACATCTAAAAAACAAAGCAACAGAGCCTAGGGCACTTCCACTTATGGTCCTATAGCTTAGGGAAATTAAAATCAAAAAGATACAGCCACCCCAATGTTTGGGACGCCTCTGTTTACAAGAACCTGGTTTACCGTACAAGTTCAATATCACAGAAAGTGAAAAATGGATAAAGAACTTGTGGTACTTACGTACAATGCAGTATCACTCAGCAGTGAAATCTATGTCATCAGGCCCGTAGCAGCACAATGAGTGGATTCAGGTACGATGATTCTAACTGAAATAAGTCACACAGAAAAAGAAACATCATAAGATATCAGTAATACACGGAATGTAAACTTGGCTACACAGGAACTGAATTACAGAACAGAACAGGGTCTCAAATTTAGAAAACCAACTTATGCTTGTTTAAGGGTAAAGGTGAGTTGGGGTGCTGCATAAAACCAGAGATTTAAATGAGCACAGATAAAGTTCCTTAAGCCAAATATGGAATAGACAAGAGCTACTCCTTGCTCAACGAAATGGACTCAACACCGCATATTAAACGCCTGAGAATGTACCTGACTCTTAAGTATCTTAAAACCTATGGATTGCTATGTCTCCGAAAGAGAATCAAGCGTGTGTACAGGGACATAAACGCAGCAGTGATAGGATTGGAGAGGTTCGGTGAGCAAATGAAGACCCTTTGAAGTCATATTGCATGGTACCCATTCCACGGGTTTCAACTACCCAGGTTTAAGGTATTCTTCCTTCAGCTAAAACATGCATGTGGAACCTAGAGTATGATCAACCATGTGATCGGGAGACGTGTTCAAATATGTCTCAGTTTTCGTACCCTGGTACTCGGGTGCAACATTCCAGACGCTTTACTAACACTCTCCCGACTTGGAGAGACAGTCCCTTTAAACTCCTGTTTGGCCCAGTTTGCAATTTCTGCGGAAGATGAACAGGAATAGCGAGAACCAAGGAGAGACTAGCTGGAGGTGTCTGGACGGGCAAATTTAACTCTCATTTCCCACCAGGAAGAGGAAATAACCAAAGGCTCAGCGTGCCGTGCCGGAACCAGATTAGGGCCTGAAGCCATCCTGCGGTGTTGCGGCCAGCTCACAAGAAAACGAGTTGAAGAAAGGAGCTCAGGGGCACTGTAATTCACAAACCTGCAGAGTTATAAATGACAACTATCGTCCAAAAATATACTGAAGTAAGGCTGCCAAGAGGACTTGAAAGCGGGGCAGAATTGCAGGAAACCGATTTCAGGAGGTAGACTGGAATTGCATCGAAAGCATAGGAAAAGAGGCAGAACGTCCACAATGATGCACTTGGCCAAAAAGGGCGTATGCGTTTTTTCCTGAATATATTCAGGAAAAAACGCATACGCCCTTTTTGGCCAACCAAGCAAGCTTGCAAAGGAAATCTGCACTACAATGAAGTCTCACTTCCCCCCGGTCAAAAGGGCCATCTGAAAAAAGTGTAAAATCCAGAAAGGCAGGACAGGCCATGGAGAACTGGGAGCCTTGTTATGCTGATGGGCGGGATGTACATTGCCAACAGACACTCGGGAGAAGTGTATGGTGTTTCCTGAAACATCTAAAAAACAAAGCAACAGAGCCTAGGGCACTTCCACTTATGGTCCTATAGCTTAGGGAAATTAAAATCAAAAAGATACAGCCACCCCAAAGTTTGGGACGCCTCTGTTTACAAGAACCTCGTTTACCGTACAAGTTCAATATCACAGAAAGTGAAAAATGGATAAAGAACTTGTGGTACTTACGTACAATGCAGTATCACTCAGCAGTGAAATCTATGTCATCAGGCCCGTAGCAGCACAATGAGTGGATTCAGGTACGATGATTCTAACTGAAATAAGTCACACAGAAAAAGAAACATCATAAGATATCAGTAATACACGGAATGTAAACTTGGCTACACAGGAACTGAATTACAGAACAGAACAGGGTCTCAAATTTAGAAAACCAACTTATGCTTGTTTAAGGGTAAAGGTGAGTTGGGGTGCTGCATAAAACCAGAGATTGAAATGAGCACAGATAAAGTTCCTTAAGCCAAATATGGAATAGACAAGAGCTACTCCTTGCTCAACGAAATGGACTCAACACCCCATATTAAACGCCTAAGAATGTACCTGACTCTTAAGTATCTTAAAACCTATGGATTGCTATGTCTCCGAAAGAGAATCAAGGCATGTGTACAGGGACATAAACGCAGCAGTGATAGGATTGGAGAGGTTCGGTGAGCAAATGAAGACCCTTTGAAGTCATATTGCATGGTACCCATTCCACGGGTTTCAACTACCCAGGTTTAAGGTATTCTTCCTTCAGCTAAAACATGCATGTGGAACCTAGAGTATGATCAACCATGTGATCGGGAGACGTGTTCAAATATGTCTCAGTTTTCGTACCCTGGTACTCGGGTGCAACATTCCAGACGCTTTACTAACACTCTCCCGACTTGGAGAGTCAGTCCCTTTAACCTCCTGTTTGGCCCAGTTTGCAATTTCTGCGGAAGATGAACAGGAATAGCGAGAACCAATGAGAGACTAGCTGGAGGTGTCTGGACGGGCAAATTTAACTCTCATTTCCCACCAGGAAGAGGAAATAACCAAAGGCTCAGCGTGCCGTGCCGGAACCAGATTAGGGCCTGAAGCCATCCTGCGGTGTTGCGGCCAGCTCACAAGAAAACGAGTTGAAGAAAGGAGCTCAGGGGCACTGTAATTCACAAACCTGCAGAGTTATAAATGACAACTATCGTCCAAAAATATACTGAAGTAAGGCTGCCAAGAGGACTTGAAAGCGGGGCAGAATTGCAGGAAACCGATTTCAGGAGGTAGACTGGAATTGCATCGAAAGCATAGGAAAAGAGGCAGAACGTCCACAATGATGCACTTGGCCAAAAAGGGCGTATGCGTTTTTTCCTGAATATATTCAGGAAAAAACGCATACGCTCTTTTTGGCCAGCCAAGCAAGCTTGCAAAGGAAATCTGCACTACAATGAAGTCTCACTTCCCCCCAGTCAAAAGGGCCATCTGAAAAACGTGTAAAATCCAGAAAGGCAGGACAGGCCATGGAGAACTGGGAGCCTTGTTATGCTGATGGGTGGGATGTAAATTGCCAACAGACACTCGGGAGAAGTGTATGGTGTTTCCTGAAACATCTAAAAAACAAAGCAACAGAGCCTAGGGCACTTCCACTTATGGTCCTATAGCTTAGGGAAATTAAAATCAAAAAGATACAGCCACCCCAATGTTTGGGACGCCTCTGTTTACAAGAACCTGGTTTACCGTACAAGTTCAATATCACAGAAAGTGAAAAATGGATAAAGAACTTGTGGTACTTACGTACAATGCAGTATCACTCAGCAGTGAAATCTATGTCATCAGGCCCGTAGCAGCACAATGAGTGGATTCAGGTACGATGATTCTAACTGAAATAAGTCACACAGAAAAAGAAACATCATAAGATATCAGTAATACACGGAATGAAAACTTGGCTACACAGGAACTGAATTACAGAACAGAACAGGGTCTCAAATTTAGAAAACCAACTTATGCTTGTTTAAGGGTAAAGGTGAGTTGGGGTGCTGCATAAAACCAGAGATTGAAATGAGCACAGATAAAGTTCCTTAAGCCAAATATGGAATAGACAAGAGCTACTCCTTGCTCAACGAAATGGACTCAACACCGCATATTAAACGCCTAAGAATGTACCTGACTCTTAAGTATCTTAAAACCTATGGATTGCTATGTCTCCGAAAGAGAATCAAGCATGTGTACAGGGACATAAACGCAGCAGTGATAGGATTGGAGAGGTTCGGTGAGCAAATGAAGACCCTTTGAAGTCATATTGCATGGTACCCATTCCACGGGTTTCAACTACCCAGGTTTAAGGTATTCTTCCTTCAGCTAAAACATGCATGTGGAACCTAGAGTATGATCAACCATGTGATCGGGAGACGTGTTCAAATATGTCTCAGTTTTCGTACCCTGGTACTCGGGTGCAACATTCCAGACGCTTTACTAACACTCTCCCGACTTGGAGAGTCAGTCCCTTTAACCTCCTGTTTGGCCCAGTTTGCAATTTCTGCGGAAGATGAACAGGAATAGCGAGAACCAATGAGAGACTAGCTGGAGGTGTCTGGACGGGCAAATTTAACTCCCATTTCCCACCAGGAAGAGGAAAGAACCAAAGGCTCAGCGTGCCATGCCGGAACCAGATTAGGGCCTGAAGCCATCCTGCGGTGTTGCGGCCAGCTCACAAGAAAGCGAGTTGAAGAAAGGAGCTCAGGGGCACTGTAATTCACAAACCTGCAGAGTTATAAATGACAACTATCGTCCAAAAATATACTGAAGTAAGGCTGCCAAGAGGACTTGAAAGCGGGGCAGAATTGCAGGAAACCGATTTCAGGAGGTAGACTGGAATTGCATTGAAAGCATAGGAAAAGAGGCAGAACGTCTACAATGATGCACTTGGCCAAAAAGGGCGTATGCGTGTTTTCCTGAATATATTCAGGAAAAAACGCATACGCCCTTTTTGGCCAACCAAGCAAGCTTGCAAAGGAAATCTGCACTACAATGAAGTCTCACTTCCCCCCGGTCAAAAGGGCCATCTGAAAAAAGTGTAAAATCCAGAAAGGCAGGACAGGCCATGGAGAACTGGGAGCCTTGTTATGCTGATGGGCGGGATGTCAACTGCCAACAGCCACTCGGGAGAATTGTATGGTGTTTCCTGAAACATCTAAAAAACAAAGCAACAGAGCCTAGGGCACTTCCACTTATGGTCCTATAGCTTAGGGAAATTAAAATCAAAAAGATACAGCCACCCCAATGTTTGGGACGCCTCTGTTTACAAGAACCTCGTTTACCGTACAAGTTCAATATCACAGAAAGTGAAAAATGGATAAAGAACTTGTGGTACTTACGTACAATGCAGTATCACTCAGCAGTGAAATCTATGTCATCAGGCCCGTAGCAGCACAATGAGTGGATTCAGGTACGATGATTCTAACTGAAATAAGTCACACAGAAAAAGAAACATCATAAGATATCAGTAATACACGGAATGTAAACTTGGCTACACAGGAACTGAATTACAGAACAGAACAGGGTCTCAAATTTAGAAAACCAACTTATGCTTGTTTAAGGGTAAAGGTGAGTTGGGGTGCTGCATAAAACCAGAGATTGAAATGAGCACAGATAAAGTTCCTTAAGCCAAATATGGAATAGACAAGAGCTACTCCTTGCTCAACGAAATGGACTCAACACCGCATATTAAACGCCTAAGAATGTACCTGACTCTTAAGTATCTTAAAACCTATGGATTGCTATGTCTCCGAAAGAGAATCAAGCATGTGTACAGGGACATAAACGCAGCAGTGATAGGATTGGAGAGGTTCGGTGAGCAAATGAAGACCCTTTGAAGTCATATTGCATGGTACCCATTCCACGGGTTTCAACTACCCAGGTTTAAGGTATTCTTCCTTCAGCTAAAACATGCATGTGGAACCTAGAGTATGATCAACCATGTGATCGGGAGACGTGTTCAAATATGTCTCAGTTTTCGTACCCTGGTACTCGGGTGCAACATTCCAGACGCTTTACTAACACTCTCCCGACTTGGAGAGTCAGTCCCTTTAACCTCCTGTTTGGCCCAGTTTGCAATTTCTGCGGAAGATGAACAGGAATAGCGAGAACCAATGAGAGACTAGCTGGAGGTGTCTGGACGGGCAAATTTAACTCTCATTTCCCACCAGGAAGAGGAAATAACCAAAGGCTCAGCGTGCCGTGCCGGAACCAGATTAGGGCCTGAAGCCATCCTGCGGTGTTGCGGCCAGCTCACAAGAAAACGAGTTGAAGAAAGGAGCTCAGGGGCACTGTAATTCACAAACCTGCAGAGTTATAAATGACAACTATCGTCCAAAAATATACTGAAGTAAGGCTGCCAAGAGGACTTGAAAGCGGGGCAGAATTGCAGGAAACCGATTTCAGGAGGTAGACTGGAATTGCATTGAAAGCATAGGAAAAGAGGCAGAACGTCCACAATGATGCACTTGGCCAAAAAGGGCGTATGCGTTTTTTCCTGAATATATTCAGGAAAAAACGCATACGCCCTTTTTGGCCAACCAAGCAAGCTTGCAAAGGAAATGTGCACTACAATGAAGTCTCACTTCCCCCCGGTCAAAAGGGCCATCTGAAAAAAGTGTAAAATCCAGAAAGGCAGGACAGGCCATGGAGAACTGGGAGCCTTGTTATGCTGATGGGCGGGATGTCAATTGCCAACAGACACTCGGGAGAAGTGTATGGTGTTTCCTGAAACATCTAAAAAACAAAGCAACAGAGCCTAGGCCACTTCCACTTATGGTCCTATAGCTTAGGGAAATTAAAATCAAAAAGATACAGCCACCCCAATGTTTGGGACGCCTCTGTTTACAAGAACCTCGTTTACCGTACAAGTTCAATATCACAGAAAGTGAAAAATGGATAAAGAACTTGTGGTACTTACGTACAATGCAGTATCACTCAGAAGTGAAATCTATGTCATCAGGCCCGTAGCAGCACAATGAGTGGATTCAGGTACGATGATTCTAACTGAAATAAGTCACACAGAAAAAGAAACATCATAAGATATCAGTAATACACGGAATGTAAACTTGGCTACACAGGAACTGAATTACAGAACAGAACAGGGTCTCAAATTTAGAAAACCAACTTATGCTTGTTTAAGGGTAAAGGTGAGTTGGGGTGCTGCATAAAACCAGAGATTGAAATGAGCACAGATAAAGTTCCTTAAGCCAAATATGGAATAGACAAGAGCTACTCCTTGCTCAACGAAATGGACTCAACACCGCATATTAAACGCCTAAGAGTGTACCTGACTCTTAAGTATCTTAAAACCTATGGATTGCTATGTCTCCGAAAGAGAATCAAGCATGTGTACAGGGACATAAACGCAGCAGTGATAGGATTGGAGAGGTTCGGTGAGCAAATGAAGACCCTTTGAAGTCATATTGCATGGTACCCATTCCACGGGTTTCAACTACCCAGGTTTAAGGTATTCTTCCTTCAGCTAAAACATGCATGTGGAACCTAGAGTATGATCAACCATGTGATCGGGAGACGTGTTCAAATATGTCTCAGTTTTCGTACCCTGGTACTCGGGTGCAACATTCCAGACACTTTACTAACACTCTCCCGACTTGGAGAGTCAGTCCCTTTAACCTCCTGTTTGGCCCAGTTTGCAATTTCTGCGGAAGATGAACAGGAATAGCGAGAACCAAGGAGAGACTAGCTGGAGGTGTCTGGACGGGCAAATTTAACTCTCATTTCCCACCAGGAAGAGGAAATAACCAAAGGCTCAGCGTGCCGTGCCGGAACCAGATTAGGGCCTGAAGCCATCCTGCGGTGTTGCGGCCAGCTCACAAGAAAGCGAGTTGAAGAAAGGAGCTCAGGGGCACTGTAATTCACAAACCTGCAGAGTTATAAATGACAACTATCGTCCAAAAATATACTGAAGTAAGGCTGCCAAGAGGACTTGAAAGCGGGGCAGAATTGCAGGAAACCGATTTCAGGAGGTAGACTGGAATTGCATCGAAAGCATAGGAAAAGAGGCAGAACGTCCACAATGATGCACTTGGCCAAAAAGGGCGTATGCGTTTTTTCCTGAATATATTCAGGAAAAAACGCATACGCCCTTTTTGGCCAACCAAGCAAGCTTGCAAAGGAAATCTGCACTACAATGAAGTCTCACTTCCCCCCGGTCAAAAGGGTCATCTGAAAAAAGTGTAAAATCCAGAAAGGCAGGACAGGCCATGGAGAACTGGGAGCCTTGTTATGCTGATGGGCGGGATGTACATTAACAACAGACACTGGGGAGAAGTGTATGGTGTTTCCTGAAACATCTAAAAAACAAAGCAACAGAGCCTAGGGCACTTCCACTTATGGTCCTATAGCTTAGGGAAATTAAAATAAAAAAGACACAGCCACCCCAAAGTTTGGGACGCCTCTGTTTACAAGAACCTCGTTTACCGTACAAGTTCAATATCACAGAAAGTGAAAAATGGATAAAGAACTTGTGGTACTTACGTACAATGCAGTATCACTCAGCAGTGAAATCTATGTCATCAGGCCCGTAGCAGCACAATGAGTGGATTCAGGTACGATGATTCTAACTGAAATAAATCACACAGAAAAAGAAACATCATAAGATATCAGTAATACACGGAATGTAAACTTGGCTACACAGGAACTGAATTACAGAACAGAACAGGGTCTCAAATTTAGAAAACCAACTTATGCTTGTTTAAGGGGAAAGGTGAGTTGGGGTGCTGCATAAAACCAGAGATTGAAATGAGCACAGATAAAGTTCCTTAAGCCAAATATGGAATAGACAAGAGCTACTCCTTGCTCAACGAAATGGACTCAACACCGCATATTAAACGCCTAAGAATGTACCTGACTCTTAAGTATCTTAAAACCTATGGATTGCTATGTCTCCGAAAGAGAATCAAGCATGTGTACAGGGACATAAACGCAGCAGTGATAGGATTGGAGAGGTTCGGTGAGCAAATGAAGACCCTTTGAAGTCATATTGCATGGTACCCATTCCACGGGTTTCAACTACCCAGGTTTAAGGTATTCTTCCTTCAGCTAAAACATGCATGTGGAACCTAGAGTATGATCAACCATGTGATCGGGAGACGTGTTCAAATATGTCTCCGTTTTCGTACCCTGGTACTCGGGTGCAACATTCCAGACGCTTTACTAACACTCTCCCGACTTGGAGAGTCAGTCCCTTTAACCTCCTGTTTGGCCCAGTTTGCAATTTCTGCGGAAGATGAACAGGAATAGCGAGAACCAATGAGAGACTAGCTGGAGGTGTCTGGACGGGCAAATTTAACTCTCATTTCCCACCAGGAAGAGGAAATAACCAAAGGCTCAGCGTGCCGTGCCGGAACCAGATTAGGGCCTGAAGCCATCCTGCGGTGTTGCGGCCAGCTCACAAGAAAACGAGTTGAAGAAAGGAGCTCAGGGGCACTGTAATTCACAAACCTGCAGAGTTATAAATGACAACTATCGTCTAAAAATATACTGAAGTAAGGCTGCCAAGAGGACTTGAAAGCGGGGCAGAATCGCAGGAAACCGATTTCAGGAGGTAGACTGGAATTGCATTGAAAGCATAGGAAAAGAGGCAGAACGTCCACAATGATGCACTTGGCCAAAAAGGGCGTATGCGTTTTTTCCTGAATATATTCAGGAAAAAACGCATACGCCCTTTTTGGCCAACCAAGCAAGCTTGCAAAGGAAATCTGCACTACAATGAAGTCTCACTTCCCCCCGGTCAAAAGGGCCATCTGAAAAAAGTGTAAAATCCAGAAAGGCAGGACAGGCCATGGAGAACTGGGAGCCTTCTTATACTGATGGGCGGGATGTACATTGCCAACAGACACTCGGGAGAAGTGTATGGTGTTTCCTGAAACATCTAAAAAACAAAGCAACAGAGCCTAGGCCACTTCCACTTATGGTCCTATAGCTTAGGGAAATTAAAATCAAAAAGATACAGCCACCCCAATGTTTGGGACGCCTCTGTTTACAAGAACCTCGTTTACCGTACAAGTTCAATATCACAGAAAGTGAAAAATGGATAAAGAACTTGTGGTACTTACGTACAATGCAGTATCACTCAGCAGTGAAATCTATGTCATCAGGCCCGTAGCAGCACAATGAGTGGATTCAGGTACGATGATTCTAACTGAAATAAGTCACACAGAAAAAGAAACATCATAAGATATCAGTAATACACGGAATGTAAACTTGGCTACACAGGAACTGAATTACAGAACAGAACAGGGTCTCAAATTTAGAAAACCAACTTATGCTTGTTTAAGGGGAAAGGTGAGTTGGGGTGCTGCATAAAACCAGAGATTGAAATGAGCACAGATAAAGTTCCTTAAGCCAAATATGGAATAGACAAGAGCTACTCCTTGCTCAACGAAATGGACTCAACACCGCATATTAAACGCCTAAGAATGTACCTGACTCTTAAGTATCTTAAAACCTATGGATTGCTATGTCTCCGAAAGAGAATCAAGCATGTGTACAGGGACATAAACGCAGCAGTGATAGGATTGGAGAGGTTCGGTGAGCAAATGAAGACCCTTTGAAGTCATATTGCATGGTACCCATTCCACGGGTTTCAACTACCCAGGTTTAAGGTATTCTTCCTTCAGCTAAAACATGCATGTGGAACCTAGAGTATGATCAACCATGTGATCGGGAGACGTGTTCAAATATGTCTCAGTTTTCGTACCCTGGTACTCGGGTGCAACATTCCAGATGCTTTACTAACACTCTCCCGACTTGGAGAGTCAGTCCCTTTAACCTCCTGTTTGGCCCAGTTTGCAATTTCTGCGGAAGATGAACAGGAATAGCGAGAACCAATGAGAGACTAGCTGGAGGTGTCTGGACGGGCAAATTTAACTCTCATTTCCCACCAGGAAGAGGAAATAACCAAAGGCTCAGCGTGCCGTGCCGGAAACAGATTAGGGCCTGAAGCCATCCTGCGGTGTTGCGGCCAGCTCACAAGAAAACGAGTTGAAGAAAGGAGCTCAGGGGCACTGTAATTCACAAACCTGCAGAGTTATAAATGACAACTGTCGTCCAAAAATATACTGAAGTAAGGCTGCCAAGAGGACTTGAAAGCGGGGCAGAATTGCAGGAAACCGATTTCAGGAGGTAGACTGGAATTGCATTGAAAGCATAGGAAAAGAGGCAGAACGTCCACAATGATGCACTTGGCCAAAAAGGGCGTATGCGTTTTTTCCTGAATATATTCAGGAAAAAACGCATACGCCCTTTTTGGCCAACCAAGCAAGCTTGCAAAGGAAATCTGCACTACAATGAAGTCTCACTTCCCCCCGGTCAAAAGGGCCATCTGAAAAAAGTGTAAAATCCAGAAAGGCAGGACAGGCCATGGAGAACTGGGAGCCTTGTTATGCTGATGGGCGGGATGTAAATTGCCAACAGACACTCGGGAGAAGTGTATGGTGTTTCCTGAAACATCTAAAAAACAAAGCAACAGAGCCTAGGGCACTTCCACTTATGGTCCTATAGCTTAGGGAAATTAAAATCAAAAAGATACAGCCACCCCAATGTTTGGGACGCCTCTGTTTACAAGAACCTCGTTTACCGTACAAGTTCAATATCACAGAAAGTGAAAAATGGATAAAGAACTTGTGGTACTTACGTACAATGCAGTATCACTCAGCAGTGAAATCTATGTCATCAGGCCCGTAGCAGCACAATGAGTGGATTCAGGTACGATGATTCTAACTGAAATAAGTCACACAGAAAAAGAAACATCATAAGATATCAGTAATACACGGAATGTAAACTTGGCTACACAGGAACTGAATTACAGAACAGAACAGGGTCTCAAATTTAGAAAACCAACTTATGCTTGTTTAAGGGGAAAGGTGAGTTGGGGTGCTGCATAAAACCAGAGATTGAAATGAGCACAGATAAAGTTCCTTAAGCCAAATATGGAATAGACAAGAGCTACTCCTTGCTCAACGAAATGGACTCAACACCGCATATTAAACGCCTAAGAATGTACCTGACTCTTAAGTATCTTAAAACCTATGGATTGCTATGTCTCCGAAAGAGAATCAAGCATGTGTACAGGGACATAAACGCAGCAGTGATAGGATTGGAGAGGTTCGGTGAGCAAATGAAGACCCTTTGAAGTCATATTGCATGGTACCCATTCCACGGGTTTCAACTACCCAGTTTTAAGGTATTCTTCCTTCAGCTAAAACATGCATGTGGAACCTAGAGTATGATCAACCATGTGATCGGGAGACGTGTTCAAATATGTCTCAGTTTTCGTACCCTGGTACTCGGGTGCAACATTTCAGACGCTTTACTAACACTCTCCCGACTTGGAGAGTCAGTCCCTTTAACCTCCTGTTTGGCCCAGTTTGCAATTTCTGCGGAAGATGAACAGGAATAGTGAGAACCAATGAGAGACTAGCTGGAGGTGTCTGGACGGGCAAATTTAACTCTCATTTCCCACCAGGAAGAGGAAATAACCAAAGGCTCAGCGTGCCGTGCCGGAACCAGATTAGGGCCTGAAGCCATCCTGCGGGGTTGCGGCCAGCTCACAAGAAAGCGAGTTGAAGAAAGGAGCTCAGGGGCACTGTAATTCACAAACCTGCAGAGTTATAAATGACAACTATCGTCCAAAAATATACTGAAGTAAGGCTGCCAAGAGGACTTGAAAGCGGGGCAGAATTGCAGGAAACCGATTTCAGGAGGTAGACTGGAATTGCATTGAAAGCATAGGAAAAGAGGCAGAACGTCCACAATGATGCACTTGGCCAAAAAGGGCGTATGCGTTTTTTCCTGAATATATTCAGGAAAAAACGCATACGCCCTTTTTCGCCAACCAAGCAAGCTTGCAAAGGAAATCTGCACTACAATGAAGTCTAACTTCCCCCCGGTCAAAAGGGCCATCTGAAAAAAGTGTAAAATCCAGAAAGGCAGGACAGGCCATGGAGAACTGGGAGCCTTGTTATGCTGATGGGCGGGATGTAAATTGCCAACAGACACTCGGGAGAAGTGTATGGTGTTTCCTGAAACATCTAAAAAACAAAGCAACAGAGCCTAGGGCACTTCCACTTATGGTCCTATAGCTTAGGGAAATTAAAATCAAAAAGATACAGCCACCCCAATGTTTGGGACGCCTCTGTTTACAAGAACCTGGTTTACCGTACAAGTTCAATATCACAGAAAGTGAAAAATGGATAAAGAACTTGTGGTACTTACGTACAATGCAGTATCACTCAGCAGTGAAATCTATGTCATCAGGCCCGTAGCAGCACAATGAGTGGATTCAGATACGATGATTCTAACTGAAATAAGTCACACAGAAAAAGAAACATCATAAGATATCAGTAATACACGGAATGTAAACTTGGCTACACAGGAACTGAATTACAGAACAGAACAGGGTCTCAAATTTAGAAAACCAACTTATGCTTGTTTAAGGGGAAAGGTGAGTTGGGGTGCTGCATAAAACCAGAGATTGAAATGAGCACAGATAAAGTTCCTTAAGCCAAATATGGAATAGACAAGAGCTACTCCTTGCTCAACGAAATGGACTCAACACCGCATATTAAACGCCTAAGAATGTACCTGACTCTTAAGTATCTTAAAACCTATGGATTGCTATGTCTCCGAAAGAGAATCAAGCATGTGTACAGGGACATAAACGCAGCAGTGATAGGATTGGAGAGGTTCGGTGAGCAAATGAAGACCCTTTGAAGTCATATTGCATGGTACCCATTCCACGGGTTTCAACTACCCAGGTTTAAGGTATTCTTCCTTCAGCTAAAACATGCATGTGGAACCTAGAGTATGATCAACCATGTGATCGGGAGACATGTTCAAATATGTCTCAGTTTTCGTAACCTGGTACTCGGGTGCAACATTCCAGACGCTTTACTAACACTCTCCCGACTTGGAGAGTCAGTCCCTTTAACCTCCTGTTTGGCCCAGTTTGCAATTTCTGCGGAAGATGAACAGGAATAGCGAGAACCAAGGAGAGACTAGCTGGAGGTGTCTGGACGGGCAAATTTAACTCTCATTTCCCACCAGGAAGAGGAAATAACCAAAGGCTCAGCGTGCCGTGCCGGAACCAGATTAGGGCCTGAAGCCATCCTGCGGTGTTGCGGCCAGCTCACAAGAAAACGAGTTGAAGAAAGGAGCTCAGGGGCACTGTAATTCACAAACCTGCAGAGTTATAAATGACAACTATCGTCCAAAAATATACTGAAGTAAGGCTGCCAAGAGGACTTGAAAGCGGGGCAGAATTGCAGGAAACCGATTTCAGGAGGTAGACTGGAATTGCATTGAAAGCATAGGAAAAGAGGCAGAACGTCCACAATGATGCACTTGGCCAAAAAGGGCGTATGCGTTTTTTCCTGAATATATTCAGGAAAAAACGCATACGCCCTTTTTGGCCAACCAAGCAAGCTTGCAAAGGAAATCTGCACTACAATGAAGTCTCACTTCCCCCCGGTCAAAAGGGCCATCTGAAAAAAGTGTAAAATCCAGAAAGGCAGGACAGGCCATGGAGAACTGGGAGCCTTGTTATGCTGATGGGCGGGATGTACATTGCCAACAGACACTGGGGAGAAGTGTATGGTGTTTCCTGAAACATCTAAAAAACAAAGCAACAGAGCCTAGGGCACTTCCACTTATGGTCCTATAGCTTAGGGAAATTAAAATCAAAAAGACACAGCCACCCCAATGTTTGGGACGCCTCTGTTTACAAGAACCTCGTTTACCGTACAAGTTCAATATCACAGAAAGTGAAAAATGGATAAAGAACTTGTGGTACTTACGTACAATGCAGTATCACTCAGCAGTGAAATCTATGTCATCAGGCCCGTAGCAGCACAATGAGTGGATTCAGGTACGATGATTCTAACTGAAATAAGTCACACAGAAAAAGAAACATCATAAGATATCAGTAATACACGGAATGTAAACTTGGCTACACAGGAACTGAATTACAGAACAGAACAGGGTCTCAAATTTAGAAAACCAACTTATGCTTGTTTAAGGGTAAAGGTGAGTTGGGGTGCTGCATAAAACCAGAGATTGAAATGAGCACAGATAAAGTTCCTTAAGCCAAATATGGAATAGACAAGAGCTACTCCTTGCTCAACGAAATGGACTCAACACCGCATATTAAACGCCTAAGAATGTACCTGACTCTTAAGTATCTTAAAACCTATGGATTGCTATGTCTCCGAAAGAGAATCAAGCATGTGTACAGGGACATAAACGCAGCAGTGATAGGATTGGAGAGGTTCGGTGAGCAAATGAAGACCCTTTGAAGTCATATTGCATGGTACCCATTCCACGGGTTTCAACTACCCAGGTTTAAGGTATTCTTCCTTCAGCTAAAACATGCATGTGGAACCTAGAGTATGATCAACCATGTGATCGGGAGACGTGTTCAAATATGTCTCAGTTTTCGTACCCTGGTACTCGGGTGCAACATTCCAGACGCTTTACTAACACTCTCCCGACTTGGAGAGTCAGTCCCTTTAACCTCCTGTTTGGCCCAGTTTGCAATTTCTGCGGAAGATGAACAGGAATAGCGAGAACCAATGAGAGACTAGCTGGAGGTGTCTGGACGGGCAAATTTAACTCTCATTTCCCACCAGGAAGAGGAAATAACCAAAGGCTCAGCGTGCCGTGCCGGAACCAGATTAGGGCCTGAAGCCATCCTGCGGTGTTGCGGCCAGCTCACAAGAAAACGAGTTGAAGAAAGGAGCTCAGGGGCACTGTAATTCACAAACCTGCAGAGTTATAAATGACAACTATCGTCCAAAAATATACTGAAGTAAGGCTGCCAAGAGGACTTGAAAGCGGGGCAGAATTGCAGGAAACCGATTTCAGGAGGTAGACTGGAATTGCATTGAAAGCATAGGAAAAGAGGCAGAACGTCCACAATGATGCACTTGGCCAAAAAGGGCGTATGCGTTTTTTCCTGAATATATTCAGGAAAAAACGCATACGCCCTTTTTGGCCAACCAAGCAAGCTTGCAAAGGAAATCTGCACTACAATGAAGTCTCACTTCCCCCCGGTCAAAAGGGCCATCTGAAAAAAGTGTAAAATCCAGAAAGGCAGGACAGGCCATGGAGAACTGGGAGCCTTGTTATGCTGATGGGCGGGATGTCAATTGCCAACAGACACTCGGGAGAAGTGTATGGTGTTTCCTGAAACGTCTAAAAAACAAAGCAACAGAGCCTAGGGCACTTCCACTTATGGTCCTATAGCTTAGGGAAATTAAAATCAAAAAGATACAGCCACCCCAATGTTTGGGACGCCTCTGTTTACAAGAACCTCGTTTACCGTACAAGTTCAATATCACAGAAAGTGAAAAATGGATAAAGAACTTGTGGTACTTACGTACAATGCAGTATCACTCAGCAGTGAAATCTATGTCATCAGGCCCGTAGCAGCACAATGAGTGGATTCAGGTACGATGATTCTAACTGAAATAAGTCACACAGAAAAAGAAACATCATAAGATATCAGTAATACACGGAATGTAAACTTGGCTACACAGGAACTGAATTACAGAACAGAACAGGGTCTCAAATTTAGAAAACCAACTTATGCTTGTTTAAGGGGAAAGGTGAGTTGGGGTGCTGCATAAAACCAGAGATTGAAATGAGCACAGATAAAGTTCCTTAAGCCAAATATGGAATAGACAAGAGCTACTCCTTGCTCAACGAAATGGACTCAACACCGCATATTAAACGCCTAAGAATGTACCTGACTCTTAAGTATCTTAAAACCTATGGATTGCTATGTCTCCGAAAGAGAATCAAGCATGTGTACAGGGACATAAACGCAGCAGTGATAGGATTGGAGAGGTTCGGTGAGCAAATGAAGACCCTTTGAAGTCATATTGCATGGTACCCATTCCACGGGTTTCAACTACCCAGGTTTAAGGTATTCTTCCTTCAGCTAAAACATGCATGTGGAACCTAGAGTATGATCAACCATGTGATCGGGAGACGTGTTCAAATATGTCTCAGTTTTCGTACCCTGGTACTCGGGTGCAACATTCCAGACGCTTTACTAACACTCTCCCGACTTGGAGAGTCAGTCCCTTTAACCTCCTGTTTGGCCCAGTTTGCAATTTCTGCGGAAGATGAACAGGAATAGCGAGAACCAATGAGAGACTAGCTGGAGGTGTCTGGACGGGCAAATTTAACTCTCATTTCCCACCAGGAAGAGGAAATAACCAAAGGCTCAGCGTGCCGTGCCGGAACCAGATTAGGGCCTGAAGCCATCCTGCAGTGTTGCGGCCAGCTCACAAGAAAACGAGTTGAAGAAAGGAGCTCAGGGGCACTGTAATTCACAAACCTGCAGAGTTATAAATGACAACTATCGTCCAAAAATATACTGAAGTAAGGCTGCCAAGAGGACTTGAAAGCGGGGCAGAATTGCAGGAAACCGATTTCAGGAGGTAGACTGGAATTGCATTGAAAGCATAGGAAAAGAGGCAGAACGTCCACAATGATGCACTTGGCCAAAAAGGGCGTATGCGTTTTTTCCTGAATATATTCAGGAAAAAACGCATACGCCCTTTTTGGCCAACCAAGCAAGCTTGCAAAGGAAATCTGCACTACAATGAAGTCTCACTTCCCCCCGGTCAAAAGGGCCATCTGAAAAAAGTGTAAAATCCAGAAAGGCAGGACAGGCCATGGAGAACTGGGAGCCTTGTTATGCTGATGGGCGGGATGTACATTGCCAACAGACACTGGGGAGAAGTGTATGGTGTTTCCTGAAACATCTAAAAAACAAAGCAACAGAGCCTAGGGCACTTCCACTTATGGTCCTATAGCTTAGGGAAATTAAAATCAAAAAGACACAGCCACCCCAATGTTTGGGACGCCTCTGTTTACAAGAACCTCGTTTACCGTACAAGTTCAATATCACAGAAAGTGAAAAATGGATAAAGAACTTGTGGTACTTACGTACAATGCAGTATCACTCAGCAGTGAAATCTATGTCATCAGGCCCGTAGCAGCACAATGAGTGGATTCAGGTACGATGATTCTAACTGAAATAAGTCACACAGAAAAAGAAACATCATAAGATATCAGTAATACACGGAATGTAAACTTGGCTACACAGGAACTGAATTACAGAACAGAACAGGGTCTCAAATTTAGAAAACCAACTTATGCTTGTTTAAGGGTAAAGGTGAGTTGGGGTGCTGCATAAAACCAGAGATTGAAATGAGCACAGATAAAGTTCCTTAAGCCAAATATGGAATAGACAAGAGCTACTCCTTGCTCAACGAAATGGACTCAACACCGCATATTAAACGCCTAAGAATGTACCTGACTCTTAAGTATCTTAAAACCTATGGATTGCTATGTCTCCGAAAGAGAATCAAGCATGTGTACAGGGACATAAACGCAGCAGTGATAGGATTGGAGAGGTTCGGTGAGCAAATGAAGACCCTTTGAAGTCATATTGCATGGTACCCATTCCACGGGTTTCAACTACCCAGGTTTAAGGTATTCTTCCTTCAGCTAAAACATGCATGTGGAACCTAGAGTATGATCAACCATGTGATCGGGAGACGTGTTCAAATATGTCTCAGTTTTCGTACCCTGGTACTCGGGTGCAACATTCCAGACGCTTTACTAACACTCTCCCGACTTGGAGAGTCAGTCCCTTTAACCTCCTGTTTGGCCCAGTTTGCAATTTCTGCGGAAGATGAACAGGAATAGCGAGAACCAATGAGAGACTAGCTGGAGGTGTCTGGACGGGCAAATTTAACTCTCATTTCCCACCAGGAAGAGGAAATAACCAAAGGCTCAGCGTGCCGTGCCGGAACCAGATTAGGGCCTGAAGCCATCCTGCGGTGTTGCGGCCAGCTCACAAGAAAACGAGTTGAAGAAAGGAGCTCAGGGGCACTGTAATTCACAAACCTGCAGAGTTATAAATGACAACTATCGTCCAAAAATATACTGAAGTAAGGCTGCCAAGAGGACTTGAAAGCGGGGCAGAATTGCAGGAAACCGATTTCAGGAGGTAGACTGGAATTGCATTGAAAGCATAGGAAAAGAGGCAGAACGTCCACAATGATGCACTTGGCCAAAAAGGGCGTATGCGTTTTTTCCTGAATATATTCAGGAAAAAACGCATACGCCCTTTTTGGCCAACCAAGCAAGCTTGCAAAGGAAATCTGCACTACAATGAAGTCTCACTTCCCCCCGGTCAAAAGGGCCATCTGAAAAAAGTGTAAAATCCAGAAAGGCAGGACAGGCCATGGAGAACTGGGAGCCTTGTTATGCTGATGGGCGGGATGTCAATTGCCAACAGACACTCGGGAGAAGTGTATGGTGTTTCCTGAAACGTCTAAAAAACAAAGCAACAGAGCCTAGGGCACTTCCACTTATGGTCCTATAGCTTAGGGAAATTAAAATCAAAAAGATACAGCCACCCCAATGTTTGGGACGCCTCTGTTTACAAGAACCTCGTTTACCGTACAAGTTCAATATCACAGAAAGTGAAAAATGGATAAAGAACTTGTGGTACTTACGTACAATGCAGTATCACTCAGCAGTGAAATCTATGTCATCAGGCCCGTAGCAGCACAATGAGTGGATTCAGGTACGATGATTCTAACTGAAATAAGTCACACAGAAAAAGAAACATCATAAGATATCAGTAATACACGGAATGTAAACTTGGCTACACAGGAACTGAATTACAGAACAGAACAGGGTCTCAAATTTAGAAAACCAACTTATGCTTGTTTAAGGGGAAAGGTGAGTTGGGGTGCTGCATAAAACCAGAGATTGAAATGAGCACAGATAAAGTTCCTTAAGCCAAATATGGAATAGACAAGAGCTACTCCTTGCTCAACGAAATGGACTCAACACCGCATATTAAACGCCTAAGAATGTACCTGACTCTTAAGTATCTTAAAACCTATGGATTGCTATGTCTCCGAAAGAGAATCAAGCATGTGTACAGGGACATAAACGCAGCAGTGATAGGATTGGAGAGGTTCGGTGAGCAAATGAAGACCCTTTGAAGTCATATTGCATGGTACCCATTCCACGGGTTTCAACTACCCAGGTTTAAGGTATTCTTCCTTCAGCTAAAACATGCATGTGGAACCTAGAGTATGATCAACCATGTGATCGGGAGACGTGTTCAAATATGTCTCAGTTTTCGTACCCTGGTACTCGGGTGCAACATTCCAGACGCTTTACTAACACTCTCCCGACTTGGAGAGTCAGTCCCTTTAACCTCCTGTTTGGCCCAGTTTGCAATTTCTGCGGAAGATGAACAGGAATAGCGAGAACCAATGAGAGACTAGCTGGAGGTGTCTGGACGGGCAAATTTAACTCTCATTTCCCACCAGGAAGAGGAAATAACCAAAGGCTCAGCGTGCCGTGCCGGAACCAGATTAGGGCCTGAAGCCATCCTGCAGTGTTGCGGCCAGCTCACAAGAAAACGAGTTGAAGAAAGGAGCTCAGGGGCACTGTAATTCACAAACCTGCAGAGTTATAAATGACAACTATCGTCCAAAAATATACTGAAGTAAGGCTGCCAAGAGGACTTGAAAGCGGGGCAGAATTGCAGGAAACCGATTTCAGGAGGTAGACTGGAATTGCATTGAAAGCATAGGAAAAGAGGCAGAAGGTCCACAATGATGCACTTGGCCAAAAAGGGCGTATGCGTTTTTTCCTGAATATATTCAGGAAAAAACGCATACGCCCTTTTTGGCCAACCAAGCAAGCTTGCAAAGGAAATCTGCACTACAATGAAGTCTCACTTCCCCCCGGTCAAAAGGGCCATCTGAAAAAAGTGTAAAATCCAGAAAGGCAGGACAGGCCATGGAGAACTGGGAGCCTTGTTATACTGATGGGCGGGATGTACATTGCCAACAGACACTCGGGAGAAGTGTATGGTGTTTCCTGAAACATCTAAAAAACAAAGCAACAGAGCCTAGGGCACTTCCACTTATGGTCCTATAGCTTAGGGAAATTAAAATCAAAAAGACCCAGCCACCCCAAAGTTTGGGACGCCTCTGTTTACAAGAACGTCATTTACCGTACAAGTTCAATATCACAGAAAGTGAAAAATGGATAAAGAACTTGTGGTACTTACGTACAATGCAGTATCACTCAGCAATGAAATCTATGTCATCAGGCCCGTAGCAGCATAATGAGTGGATTCAGGTACGATGATTCTAACTGAAATAAGTCACACAGAAAAAGAAACATCATAAGATATCACTAATACACGGAATGTAAACTTGGCTACACAGGAACTGAATTACAGAACAGAACAGGGTCTCAAATTTAGAAAACCAACTTATGCTTGCTTAAGGGGAAAGGTGAGTTGGGGTGCTGCATAAAACCAGAGATTGAAATGAGCACAGATAAAGTTCGTTAAGCCAAATATGGAATAGACAAGAGCTACTCCTTGCTCAACGAAATGGACTCAACACCCCATATTCAACGACTAAGAATGTAACTTACTAGTAAGTATCTTAAAACCTATGGATTGCTATGTCTCCAAAGGAGAATCAAGCGTGTGTACAGGGGCATAAACGCAGCAGTGATAGGATTGGAGAGGTTCGGTGAGCAAATGAAGACCCTTTGAAGTCATATTACATGGTACCCATTCCACGGGTTTCAACTACCCAGTTTTAAGGTATTGTTCCTTCAGCTAAAACATGCATGTGGAACCTAGAGTATGATCAACCATGTGATCGGGAGACGTGTTCAAATATGTCTCAGTTTTCGTACCCTGGTACTCAGGTGCAACATTCCAGACGCTTTACTAACACTCTCCCGACTTGGAGAGTCAGTCCCTTTAACCTCCTGTTTGGCCCAGTTTGCAATTTCTGCGGAAGATGAACAGGAATAGCGAGAACCAATGAGAGACTAGCTGGAGGTGTCTGGACGGGCAAATTTAACTCTCATTTCCCACCAGGAAGAGGAATTAACCAAAGGCTCAGCGTGCCGTGCCGGAACCAGATTAGGGCCTGAAGCCATCCTGCGCTGTTGCGGCCAGCTCACAAGAAAGCGAGTTGAAGAATGGAGCTCAGGGGCACTGTAATTCTCAAACCTGCAGAGTTATAAATGACAGCTATCGTCCAAAAATATACTGAAGTAAGGCTGCCAAGAGGACTTGAAAGCGGGGCAGAATTGCAGGAAACCGATTTCAGGAGGTAGACTGGAATTGCATTGAAAGCATAGGAAAAGAGGCAGAACGTCCACAATGATGCACTTGGCCAAAAAGGGCGTATGCGTTTTTCCTGAATATATTCAGGAAAAAACGCATACGCCCATTTTGGCCAACCAAGCAAACTTGCAAAGGAAATCTGTACTACAATGAAGTCTCACTTCCCCCCGGTCAAAAGGGCCATCTGCAAAAAGTGTAAAATCCAGAAAGGCAGGACAGGCCATGGAGAACTGGGAGCCTTGTTATGCTGATGGGCGGGATGTAAATTGCCAACAGACACTGGGGAGAAGTGTATGGTGTTTCCTGAAACATCTAAAAAACAAAGCAACAGAGCCTAGGGCACTTCCACTTATGGTTCAATAGTTTAGGGAAATTAAAATCAAAAAGACACAGCCACCCCAAATTTTGGGACACCTCTGTTTACAAGAACCTCGTTTACCGTACAAGTTCAATATCACAGAAAGTGAAAAATGGATAAAGAACTTGTGGTACTTATGTACAATGCAGTATCACTCAGCAATGAAATGTATGTCATCAGGCCCGTAGCAGCATAATGACTGGATTCAGGTACGATGATTCTAACTGAAATAAGTCACACAGAAAAAGAAACATCATAAGATATCACTAATACACGGAATGTAAACTGGGCTACACTGGAACTGAATTACAGAACAGAACAGGGTCTCAAATTTAGAAAACCAACTTATGCTTGCTTAAGGGGAAAGGTGAGTTGGGGTGCTGCATAAAAGCAGAGATTGAAATGAGCACAGATAAAGTTCCTTAAGCCAAATACGGAATAGACAAGAGCTACTCCTTGCTCAACGAAATGGACTCAACACCGCATAATAAACGCCTAAGAATGTACCTGACTAGTAAGTATCTTAAATCCTATGGATTGCTATGTCTCCAAAAGAGAATCAAGCGTGTGTACAGGGGCATAAACGCAGCAGTGATAGGATTGGAGAGGTTCGGTGAGCAAATGAAGACCCTTTGAAGTCATATTGCATGGTACCCATTCCACGGGTTTCAACTACCCAGTTTTAAGGTATTGTTCCTTCAGCTAAAACATGCATGTGGAACCTAGAGTATGATCAACCATGTGATCGGGAGACGTGTTCAAATATGTCTCAGTTTTCGTACCCTGGTACTCGGGTGCAACATTCCAGACACTTTACTAACACTCTCCCCACTTGGAGAGTCAGTGCCTTTAACCTCCTGTTTGGCCCAGTTTGCAATTTCTGCGGAAGATGAACAGGAATAGCGAGAACCAATGAGAGACTAGCTGGAGGTGTCTGGACGGGCAAATTTAACTCTCATTTCCCACCAGGAAGAGGAGTTAACCAAAGGCTCAGCGTGCCGTGCCGGAACCAGATTAGGGCCTGAAGCCATCCTGTGCTGTTGCGGCCAGCTCACAAGAAAGCGAGTTGAAGAATGGAGCTCAGGGACACTGTAGTTCACAAACCTGCAGAGTTATAAATGACAGCTATCGTCCAAAAATATACTGAAGTAAGGCTGCCAAGAGGACTTGAAAGCGGGGCAGAATTGCAGGAAACCGATTTCAGGAGGTAGACTGGAATTGCATTGAAAGCATAGGAAAAGAGGCAGAACGTGCACAATGATGCACTTGGCCAAAAAGGGCGTATGCGTTTTTTCCTGAATATATTCAGGAAAAAACTCATACGGCCATTTTGGCCAACCAAGCAAACTTGCAAAGGAAATCTGTACTACAATGAAGTCTCACTTCCCCCCGGTCAAAAGGGCCATCTGAAAAAAGTGTAAAATCCAGAAAGGCAGGACAGGCCATGGAGAACTGGGAGCCTTGTTATGCTGATGGGTGGGATGTAAATTGCCAACAGACACTGGGGAGAAGTGTATGGTGTTTCCTGAAACATCTAAAAAACAAAGCAACAGAGCCTAGGGCACTTCCACTTATGGTCCTATAGCTTAGGGAAATTAAAATCAAAAAGACACAGCCACCCCGAAGTTTGGAACGGCTCTGTTTACAAGAACCTCGTTTACAGTACAAGTTCAACATCGCAGAAAGTGAAAAATGGTTAAAGAAGTTGTGGTATTTACTTACAAAGCAATATCACTCAGCAATGAAATCTATGTCATCAGGCCCTTAGCAGCACAATGAGTGGATTCAGGTATGATGACTCTAACTGAAATAAGTCACACAGAAAAAGAAACATCATAAGATATCAGTAATACACGGAATGTAAACTTGGCTACACAGGAACTGAATTCCAATACAGAACAGGGTCTCAAATTTAGAAAACCAACTTATGCTTGCTTAAGGGGAAAGGTGAGTTGGGGTGCTGCATAAAACCAGAGATTGAAATGAGCACAGATAAAGTTCCTTAAGCCAAATATGGAATAGACAAGAGCTACTCCTTGCTCAACGAAATGGACTCAACACCCCATATTAAACGCCTAAGAATGTACCTGACTAGTAAGTATCTTAAAACCTATGGATTGCTATGTCTCCAAAAGAGAATCAAGCGTGTGTACAGGGGCATAAACGCAGCAGTGATAGGATTGGAGAGGTTCGGTGAGCAAATGAAGACCCTTTGAAGTCATATTGCATGGTACCCATTCCACGGGTTTCAACTACCCAGTTTTAAGGTATTGTTCCTTCAGCTAAAACATGCATGTGGAACCTAGAGTATGATCAACCATGTGATCGGGAGACGTGTTCAAATATGTCTCAGTTTTCGTACCCTGGTACTCGGGTGCAACATTCCAGACGCTTTACTAACACTCTCCCGACTTGGAGAGTCAGTCCCTTTAACCTCCTGTTTGGCCCAGTTTGCAATTTCTGCGGAAGATGAACAGGAATAGCGAGAACCAATGAGAGACTAGCTGGAGGTGTCTGGACGGGCAAATTTAACTCTCATTTCCCACCAGGAAGAGGAATTAACCAAAGGCTCAGCGTGCCGTGCCGGAACCAGATTAGGGCCTGAAGCCATCCTGCGCTGTTGCGGCCAGCTCACAAGAAAGTGAGTTGAAGAATGGAGCTCAGGGGCACTGTAATTCTCAAACCTGCAGAGTTATAAATGACAGCTATCGTCCAAAAATATACTGAAGTAAGGCTGCCAAGAGGACTTGAAAGCGGGGCAGAATTGCAGGAAACCGATTTCAGGAGGTAGACTGGAATTGCATTGAAAGCATAGGAAAAGAGGCAGAACGTCCACAATGATGCACTTGGCCAAAAAGGGCGTATGCGTTTTTTCCTGAATATATTCAGGAAAAAACACATACGCCCATTTTGGCCAACCAAGCAAACTTGCAAAGGAAATCTGTACTACAATGAAGTCTCACTTCCCCCCGGTCAAAAGGGCCATCTGAAAAAAGTGTAAAATCCAGAAAGGCAGGACAGGCCATGGAGAACTGGGAGCCTTGTTATGCTGATGGGTGGGATGTAAATTGCCAACAGACACTCGGGAGAAGTGTATGGTGTTTCCTGAAACATCTAAAAAACAAAGCAACAGAGCCTAGGGCACTTCCACTTATGGTCCAATAGTTTAGGGAAATTAAAATCAAAAAGACACAGCCACCCCGAAGTTTGGAACGGCTCTGTTTACAAGAACCTCGTTTACAGTACAAGTTCAACATCGCAGAAATTGAAAAATGGTTAAAGAAGTTGTGGTATTTACTTACAAAGCAATATCACTCAGCAATGAAATCTATGTCATCAGGCCCTTAGCAGCACAATGAGTGGATTCAGGTATGATGATTCTAACTGAAATAAGTCACACAGAAAAAGAAACATCATAAGATATCAGTAATACACGGAATGTAAACTTGGCTACACAGGAACTGAATTCCAATACAGAACAGGGTCTCAAATTTAGAAAACCAACTTATGCTTGCTTAAGGGGAAAGGTGAGTTGGGGTGCTGCATAAAACCAGAGATTGAAATGAGCACAGATAAAGTTCCTTAAGCCAAATATGGAATAGACAAGAGCTACTCCTTGCTCAACGAAATGGACTCAACACCCCATATTAAACGCCTAAGAATGTACCTGACTAGTAAGTATCTTAAAACCTATGGATTGCTATGTCTCCAAAAGAGAATCAAGCGTGTGTACAGGGGCATAAACGCAGCAGTGATAGGATTGGAGAGGTTCGGTGAGCAAATGAAGACCCTTTGAAGTCATATTGCATGGTACCCATTCCACGGGTTTCAACTACCCAGGTTTAAGGTATTCTTCCTTCAGCTAAAACATGCATGTGGAACCCAGAGTATGATCAACCGTGTGAACGGGAGACGTGTTCAAATATGTCTCAGTTTTCCTCCCCTGGTACTCGGGTGCAACATTCCAGACGCTTTACTAACACTCTCCCCACTTGGAGTGTCAGCGCCTTTAACCACCTGTTTGGGCCAGTTTGCAATTTCTGCGGAAGATGAACAGGAATAGGGAGAACCAATGAGAGACTAGCTGGAGGTGTCTGGACGGGCAAATTTAACTCTCATTTCCCACCAGGAAGAGGAATTAACCAAAGGCTCAGCGTGCCGTGCCGGAACCAGATTAGGGCCTGAAGCCATCCTGCGGTGTTGCGGCCAGCTCACAAGAAAGCGAGTTGAAGATAGGAGCTCAGGGGCACTGTAATTCACAAACCTGCAGAGTTATAAATGACAGCTATCGTCCAAAAATATACTGAAGTAAGGCTGCCAAGAGGACTTGAAAGCGGGGCAGAATTGCAGGAAACCGATTTCAGGAGGTAGACTGGAATTGCATTGAAAGCATAGGAAAAGAGGCAGAACGTCCACAATGATGCACTTGGCCAAAAAGGGCGTATGCGTTTTTTCCTGAATATATTCAGGAAAAAACGCATACGCCCTTTTTGGCCAACCAAGCAAGCTTGCAAAGGAAATCTGCACTACAATGAAGTCTCACTTCCCCCCGGTCAAAAGGGCCATCTGAAAAAAGTGTAAAATCCAGAAAGGCAGGACAGGCCATGGAGAACTGGGAGCCTTGTTATGCTGATGGGCGGGATGTAAATTGCCAACAGACACTCGGGAGAAGTGTATGGTGTTTCCTGAAACATCTAAAAAACAAAGCAACAGAGCCTACGGCACTTCCACTTATGGTCCAATAGTTTAGGGAAATTAAAATCAAAAAGACACAGCCACCCCAAAGTTTGGGACACCTCTGTTTACAAGAACCTGGTTTACCGTACAAGTTCAATATCACAGAAAGTGAAAAATGGATAAAGAACTTGTGGTACTTATGTACAATGCAGTATCACTCAGCAATGAAATCTATGTCATCAGGCCCGTAGCAGCATAATGAGTGGATTCAGGTACGATGATTCTAACTGAAATAAGTCACACAGAAAAAGAAACATCATAAGATATCACTAATACACGGAATGTAAACTGGGCTACACTGGAACTGAATTACAGAACAGAACAGGGTCTCAAATTTAGAAAACCAACTTATGCTTGCTTAAGGGGAAAGGTGAGTTGGGGTGCTGCATAAAAGCAGAGATTGAAATGAGCACAGATAAAGTTCCTTAAGCCAAATACGGAATAGACAAGAGCTACTCCTTGCTCAACGAAATGGACTCAACACCGCATAATAAACGCCTAAGAATGTACCTGACTAGTAAGTATCTTAAATCCTATGGATTGCTATGTCTCCAAAAGAGAATCAAGCGTGTGTACAGGGGCATAAACGCAGCAGTGATAGGATTGGAGAGGTTCGGTGAGCAAATGAAGACCCTTTGAAGTCATATTGCATGGTACCCATTCCACGGGTTTCAACTACCCAGGTTTAAGGTATTCTTCCTTCAGCTAAAACATGCATGTGGAACCTAGAGTATGATCAACCATGTGATCGGGAGACGTGTTCAAATATGTCTCAGTTTTCGTACCCTGGTACTCGGGTGCAACATTCCAGACGCTTTACTAACACTCTCCCCACTTGGAGAGTCAGTGCCTTTAACCTCCTGTTTGGCCCAGTTTGCAATTTCTGCGGAAGATGAACAGGAATAGCGAGAACCAATGAGAGACTAGCTGGAGGTGTCTGGACGGGCAAATTTAACTCTCATTTCCCACCAGGAAGAGGAATTAACCAAAGGCTCAGCGTGCCGTGCCGGAACCAGATTAGGGCCTGAAGCCATCCTGCGGTGTTGCGGCCAGCTCACAAGAAAGCGAGTTGAAGAAAGGAGCTCAGGGGCACTGTAATTCACAAACCTGCAGAGTTATAAATGACAGCTATCGTCCAAAAATATACTGAAGTAAGGCTGCCAAGAGGACTTGAAAGCGGGGCAGAATTGCAGGAAACCGATTTCAGGAGGTAGACTGGAATTGCATTGAAAGCATAGGAAAAGAGGCAGAACGTCCACAATGATGCACTTGGCCAAAAAGGGCATATGCGTTTTTTCCTGAATATATTCAGGAAAAAACGCATACGCCCTTTTTGGCCAACCAAGCAAGCTTGCAAAGGAAATCTGCACTACAATGAAGTCTCACTTCCCCCCGGTCAAAAGGGCCATCTGAAAAAAGTGTAAAATCCAGAAAGGCAGGACAGGCCATGGAGAACTGGGAGCCTTGTTATGCTGATGGGCGGGATGTAAATTGCCAACAGACACTCGGGAGAAGTGTATGGTGTTTCCTGAAACATCTAAAAAACAAAGCAACAGAGCCTAGGGCACTTCCACTTATGGTCCAATAGTTTAGGGAAATTAAAATCAAAAAGACACAGCCACCCCAAAGTTGGGGACGCCTCTGTTTACAAGAACCTCGTTTACAGTACAAGGTGAACATCGCAGAAAGTGAAAAATGGATAAAGAAGTTGTGGTATTTACTTACAAAGCAGTATCACTCAGCAATGAAATCTATGTCATCAGGCCCTTAGCAGCACAATGAGTGGATTCAGGTACCATGATTCTAACTGAAATAAGTCACACAGAAGAAGAAACATCATAAGATATCACTAATACACGGAATGTAAACTTGGCTACACAGGAACTGAATTCCAAAACAGAACAGGGTCTCAAATTTAGAAAACCAACTTATGCTTGCTTAAGGGGAAAGGTGAGTTGGGGTGCTGCATAAAACCAGAGATTGAAATGAGCACAGATAACGTTCTATAAGGCAAATATGGAATAGACAAGAGCTACTCCTTGCTCAACGAAATGGACTCAACACCCCATATTCAACGCCTAGGAATATACCTGCCTAGTAAGAATCATAAAAGCAATGGATTTATATATCTCTGTAAGAGAATCAAGAGTGTGTACAGCGGCATTAAAGCAGTGAAAATCAGCTAAATCCCATATTAAAAATAAATTTCTTAAACAAAACACAATGACAGTGAAATAGAGAGCAATACTTAAGTAATTCATTCAAGGCTTCTGATGCAACCTGCATTTACCATATCTACACCCAGAGCTGGGTGACACATAAGGCTGGACACTTGGGGCTCATAAGATTGGTGAGGTTCGGTGAGCAAATGCAGACCCTTTGAAGTCATATTGCATGGTACCCATTCCATGGGTCTCAACTCTCCAGGTTTAAGGGATTCTTCCTTCAGCTAAAACATGCATGTGGAATCCAGAGTACGATCCACCGTGTGATCGAGAAACGTGTTCAAATATGTCTCAGTTTTCGTACCCTGGTACTCGGGTGCAACATTCCAGACGCTTTACTAACACTCTCCCGACTTGGAGAGTCAGTCCCTTTAACCTCCTGTTTGGCCCAGTTTGCAATTTCTGCAGAAGATGAACAGGAATAGGGAGAACCAATGAGAGACTAGCTGGAGGTGTCTGGACGGGCAAATTTAACTCTCATTTCCCACAGGGAAGAGGAATAAACCAAAGGCTCAGCATGCCATGCCGGAACCAGATTAGGGCCTGAAGCAATCCTGGGGTGTTGTGGCCAGCTCAACAGAAAGCGAGTTGAAGAAAGGAGCTCAGGGGCACTGTAATTCACAAACCTGCAGATTTATAAATGACAGCTATTGTCCGAAAATATACTGAAGTAGGGCTGCCAAGAGGACTTGAATGCGGGGCAGAATTGCAGGAAACCGATTTCAGGAGGAATCGGAATTGGATTGCATTTAAAACACAGGAAAAGAGGAAGAACGTCGACAATGATGCACTTGGCCAAAAAGCGCGTATGTGTTTTTTCCTGAATATATTCAGGAAAAAACGCATACGCCCTTTTTGGCCAACCAAGCAAGCTTGCAAAGGAAATCTGCACTACAATGAAGTCTCACTTCCCCCCCCCCCGGTCAAAAGGGCCATCTGAAAAAAGTGTAAAATCCAGAAAGGCAGAACAGGCCACGGAGAACTGGGAGCCTTGTTATGCTGATGGGCGGGATGTAAATTCCCAACAGCCGCTCTGTAGAAGTGTATGGTGTTTCCTGAAACGTCTAAAAAACAAAGCAACAGAGCCTAGGGCACTTCCACTTATGGTCCTATAGCTTAGGGAAATTAAAATCAAAAAGACACAGCCACCCCAAAATTTGGGACGGCTCTTTTTACAGGAATCTCTTCTGCGGCACAAGTTAAATATCCCAGAGAGCAAATAATGGATAAAGAAGTTGCGGTACTTATGTACAACAGAATACCACTCAGCAATGAAATCTATGTCACCAGGCCCGTACCAGCATAATGAGTGGATTGAGGCACGATGATTCTAAGTGAAATAAGTCACACAGAAAAAGAAACATCATAAGGTATCACTAATACACGGAATGTGAACTTGGCTACACATGAACTGAATTACAAAACAGAACAGGGTCTCAAATTTAGAAAACCAACTTATGCTTGCTTAAGGGGGAAGGTGAGTTGGGGTGCTGCATAAAAGCAGAGTTTGAAATTAGCACAGATACCGTTCCATAAGCCAAATATGTAATAGACAAGACCTACCCCTTGCTCAACGAAATGGATTCAACAATGAGGTATCACCTCACACCTGGTAGAATAGGCATCATAGAAAATCTACAAACAAAAAATGCTGGAAAGGGTGTGGAGAAAAGGAACCCTCTTCCACTATTGTTGGGAATATAAATTGATACAGTCATTATGGAGAACAATATGGAATTTCTTAAGAAACTAACAATAGAATTACCATATGATACAGCAATCCCAGTACTGGACATATACCCAGACAAAACCATAAATCAAAAAGAGTCATTCACCGCAATGTTCATTGCATCACTATTTACAATATCGAGGTAATGGAAGCAACCTAAATGCCCACAGACAGACGAATGCATAAAGCTGTGGTACATATATAAAATGGAATATTACTAAGCCATGAAAAGGAATGAAATTGGGTCATTTGTAGAGACGTCGATGGATCTAGAGACTGTCATACAGAGTGAAGTAAGTCAGAAAGAGAAAAACAAATCTGGTATATTCACGCATATATGTGGAACCTAGAAAAACTGTACAGATTAACCATTTTGCAAGGCATAAATAGAGCAACAGATGTAGACAACAAACGTATGGACAACAAGGGGGGAAAGCTGTTGGGGGGGTGGTGGTGGGAGGAGTTGAGAGACTGGGATTGGCATGTATACATTTATATGTATAAAATAGATAACCAATAAGAACCTGCTGTATAAAAATATAAAATAAAATTCAAAATTAAAAAGAAATAAAATTTAAAAAATAAAACAGAAAAAACAATTATTCCCTGCACATACATGTATTTATATGAATAAATTATTTCCATGCTTATATCTGTAAATACAAAAAAGAGGAATAAAATCTACCTTGAACCAAAAACGAAAAAGAGAAAAAAACACAGAACCCACCAGTTACACAGAGGAAAACCGTATCAGGGCACTTGCTCCAGTTGTAAACAATTCTGAAGTTGGTCAGTGGTGGGGAATCGTCTCCCATTCAGCCAGCAGCCCCCACGCAACAAGCGTCCTCATTACAAAGCTGGGGCACCGTGCCGAGGCATCTGTGAGTAAACGTGAGCTGAGCCCCAGGCCAGTTGCTGCTGAACTATTCCCACCCGTCCCAGGTAAAACACCTGAATATATACAAGGACTTGAAAGCCTAGAGGAAGGGCCATAGAGCCACACGAGTGACAGCATGCCGGCCGACTTGGTGCCTGCAGGCCAGCCAGGATGGTCCTGGCCCTGGGTGCTCTTCTGGAAGATTTCCATTTCCCTGCCTGAGATACCCGTCCTGTCCCTGCCCCCACTGCTTTTTTCCTTCCTCACCTCTGCCCAGGGAGAAATTCCAGCAGCAGGTATGGGTGACACATCCTCTTCTTTAGCAGGTGGCAGCCTGGCAACTGCTGCAGAAAGTCCAGCAGAGCCCCACTCACACTGGGCCACCCACAAAGCCGTGGCCTCTCACTCCCTCCCACCAGCCCAGCCCCGAGACTGCTGACAGGGCAGAGAAAATGGCGTCAGGCACGGCTGCAGGGGCTCTTGCTGCCTGGAGTGGTATTTATATTGATCTCAACCCAGGCACACCTGGGGAGGGCTGGCCGGCACGGTAAGGCTGCCCAGGTCAGCCAATCATCACCCCTCAGGGGCTCACAGTTGCAGAAAATGGAACTTGCTGAACCGGCCAGGTCCAAGGAACAGGTGTGGGCTCCTGAGAGTCAGGATAGACAAGGGGCTGCAGCTTTGGCTTGTTTTCTAATCATTTTATCTGGCCCATGAGTGGGAGACAACTTCAAGAAAACCCTCTCCTAATGAGAGGAACCCAGGAGTCAGGGAAAGGAGGGGTGGGTGGTGGTTGGAGACAGAGGCCTGGTGCCCCGGGTGCAGTGGAAGTCTCTGGAAGACCAGGTGGAGGGAGGCCTCACGGAGTGATGCCCAGGGTCACAGACCTGTCGCAGCTGCTGTTTGTTAGTTCAAGTCCTGCTCTGAGGTGCTCTGTGTCAGCTCTGAGCGACAGGTGAGCTGGGGGTGCTCTGCAATGAGGGCTATGTGCACGGTTCCTGTGTGCCCAGCCCTGCCACGGTACCTGCAAGGGTAGCTCTGTATCCTGGGAGGGGCCTGATCACAAGAGCCCCGTGGGCTGGGGTGGGGGTGGGGTACCTGCCCAGGTGAGCTCCATATTCTGCGATTGGTCTGACCACGAGAGCCCCATGGGCTGCTGGGGACCTGGTAAAGGATGTCAGGACAGTCAGTGAAGCCACCGAGGATATACCTCCAGTTGCTCCTAATTCCTACACCCTGCTGGTCATTCTACCAACCACCAGGACATGGTATTCTGTATTAGTCTTCAATGATGCCTTCTTTTGTATTCCATTAGTCCCAGAGTCACAAGAAATTTTGGCTTGTGAGTGGCAGGACTCAACATACAACTAAAACAATACTTCCGGGCCGTCTGGCCCCAAGGGTGCAAAAATTCCCACACCGTCTTTGGGGAAAGCTTAGCTAAAGACCTAAAAGTTCTACCTCTGGAAAAGGAAACCCTCCTTCAATATGCAGACGACATTCTGATCGCCAGCCCTACTAAGGAGGCCTCTGAACTACCAAGCCAATAAAGGATAGAAGTTGTCCAAGAAAAAGCTCAAATATCACAGACTGCGGTGACCTGCCTGGGCTTCATTCTCACACAAGGTCAGAGAAGCCCATCCCAGGAAAGGGAAGAAACCATTTTCAGCCTTACCCCTTTCTAAAACTAGAAGACAGCTTAGGGGTTCCTGGGGAGGCCAGGGTTTGCTGCTTCTGGATCCCTAACTACAGTCTACTAGCTGGGCCTCTATATGAAACACTGAAAGGAAAAGATGATGATCCTTTTGAATAGAATCCAGAAGTGGCCTTTCAAGAATGGAAAGAGCAGTCAATTCAGACCCTTGCCCTGGAACTCCCTAATTTAGCTAAACCCTTTGACCTTTACATTCCCGGTGAAAGGTGAATCGCCATTGGAGAATTAGTGCAAAAACTGGGATCACTTGAAATGGAACAATGCAAGAATGCCATCCAGGTAGGATAAACTACGGTCACTAAGGAGCTTGGCCCACTGCCACATCTGGCCAAGATACTGGCGGTATCTAAAAACCTGGAAATCAGCAGCCCAAAAGGCCACCTCCCTCCTAAGGGAAAAGGACCCCACGTGGTGATCCTAACCACCAACCATGCCCTGAAGTTGCAGGGTTCGCTCCGTGGGCACACCGACCTCGAGTGAGGAGGCCCTCCAACTCCAACATCCAGAGAGATAACCGGGGGCAACAGGGCACCATGACGACTCGTGTGAACATCACTTGACCTGGAGTTTCTCTCATAAAACAACAAGAGTGTGTCCCAAAAGAGTAGACTACTGCTTGCAGGACTTACTGCACCCAGAGGGGAGCTAATAATCTTGGCGGGGGAACAGTATACCACACTGTCACCATAGAAAAGCCTACAGACACCGTGATGATGGTGGCCAATAAGACCGGCTGGACTCCTGTTTACTTCAAAAGGCTGTTGACTCAGTAGCCATCATGGTCCTTATCACCACTGACCCTGGACTGTCTGGGAGTTGAGCGGGCAGGGCTCTGACACCTGGTGCTGTTTGTACGTTAATTCAGGGGCCTAATTGAAGAAAGCGCAGACTACTGGTCAGAGCATCTAGGCTGGCAGAAACGGTCAGCCTAAGGTGGCCGAACAAATGTGGGGCGGGGTGAAACCGGCCCCCACAGCGTCTCTGCACATCTCTTTCCTGGACCCTTAAAGGTCATTAGAATCTATAACACTTCCAATGCTGGTGCTCAGGTGGACGAGCAGGGAGGCAGGGGTCCTGGGGACAATCAACGTCACCGGGAGGCTGCTGGGGAGAAGCTCTGACCCTCGCCCCAGGGTATGAGGGCTCCCAACTCAGCACTCAGCAGTTACAGAAGAAGGGTCTGCACCCTCAGCACTCCAAGAATGAGGAACGGGACAAAAGGCAGAGGAGGGGTTTGTCCCCAGCAAAGCCCATTAAAAATCCCTGGGAGATAAAAATAGAATCTGGGCAATAAAGTCAAGTCTAACCTTTTTTATCCTTTGTGCTTTGTCTAATTTCACGTGCTCCTAGGGTCCCGCATGCAGAGGTTCCACACCCGGCACTTCAGACCAGATTTCCTAGTGCAGAATGGCTGGGTCGACACCTCAGCTCCTGGGGCCCAGTGCAGACTCCACGATATAGAGCCTGAGCTACAGCCAACCTGGCCCTCGAGAGCTCTGCCGCCTCCCTCCCTCCCACTGACTCTGACAGGATCTCTACACAGCAGCCCAGCCCACAGCCCACGGGGTAGTGCATGCTCTCACCTCTCCATTCTCTGATCAAAATATAAAGTTTCCTTTGCTTGTGAACCAAACTCAGTCTCGATCTGTTGGCCCCAATGACACTGGGCAGGGGGACACTTGTTGGGGTCCACTCTGGAGGATCAGTAACAGAAATTGAGACTATTGTAACCTCAATGAACAGATGTGTGAGCCAAACTGTAGTTAACATAGAACAGTGTATAAGGCTCGGGTAAAATAAGATGTTTCTAACACTTCCATCTGATATTTCCATCACTTTTTATAAGCAAGTTCAGTGAAAAGGTTTGTCTTATTTGTCAGGTCAATATTAGAGAAACGAAGTGATTTCTTTCCAAGGATGTACATCTAATAATCTTGGTTAAACCTTCAATCTTGTTTTAAATGCTTTTCCATTGAAAATGATACCTCTCTTTCAGCTCCCCCATTTCTGAGAAGTATAAAATCTTATAATTTATTATTACCAAAGGGGAAAGGTGGGAGGAGGGATAAATGAACAGTTTGGAATTAACACATACACACTGCTATGTATAAAATAGATCATCAACAAGGAACTACTGTATAGCACAGGGAACTACACTCAACATTTTGCAATAACCTATAAGGGGAAATAATCTGAAAAAGAATAGATATTTTTATTGACATCATCTATCAATGATAGTTAAAGTGTAGCCTAAGGGAAGCTGGTGGTGAGTGCTTCTGACCCTGAAG